>NC_039368.1:94205006-94513660 GCF_003573695.1 Papaver somniferum | reverse complement strand
CTTTCTCCAACCAGGGTTATAGGTTTCTGAATATGGATCAAACTTCTGAGAGTTATCGAATCTAGTGTTATTTTAAAGAGCATTGAATTGCTCTTCCATAATATGGCCTTCCCAAAAAGGCTCTATTCTACCACTAGTGTGACCCAATTCTAAGGCTTATAACCTTTTTGTTATCGCTGCAATTTTGGTATCTGAGTCAAAGCTTCCTTCTATCCTATTAACATTTCCTTTTCCTAGAAGAATTTTTTTCTAGGGTAACCTACTATTTTCCCATTATTGGGTCTTTTCGGCTATGTCATTCAAAAATGTCATCGCTTGTTCACAGTCTTATTTTCAAACCCACCTGTACACAAAGACTCAACCATAGTTGTTGTTGGGTAATCTAAACCCTCATAAAGGATCTAAACTAACCTTACTTTTTCTAAGCCGTGATGAGGAAATTGTGACAGTAAATCATTGAACCTTTCCAAATACCTATATAAAGATTCTCCCTCTTGTTGAGAAAAAGTGCAAATCTGCTGTCTAATAGATGATGTTTTATGCCTAGGGAAAAATTTATTAAAAAAGGCATATGTAAGTTGTTCATATGTTTCAATTGACTCGGAAGTCAAACTATACAACCAAGATTTGGCTTTATCTTTCAGGGAGAAAGGAAATAACCTAAGTTTTAGTTCTTCGTCATCTAGGTTTTTATTCCTCAGAGTACTACAAATTTCCTCAATCCCTAACATGGAAAGATGGGTTTTCATTTTCCTTCCCTAAAAAGATTGGGAGCATCTGTAAGGTCCCGGGTTTCAGTTCATATGTTGCATCAGTTTCAGCTAACTTAATGCACGAGGGACGAGTGGTCCTAGTAGGATTCAGCAAGGCTTTCAAAGTTGCCATTTCTGGTACTATTGGAGTACTAGGGATATTTTACTCAATGTGATAAGAATGTCCAAAAATAGGACTCTCTAAATTAAGGTAATCAAGATTCTTGTTTCCTAAAATAGAACTTCTAGGTTTCTCACGCATAAACCGACCTAGAGCGTCTATCTTATGTTCTGGCATACAAGAATTCACCAAAAATATGTGCACATGCAAATTCTGGGCTCACTAATTTAGGTAAGCTTGGGTTATATATAGAAAAATATACCAACAGTCAAAGACTAGTCACAGGTACAAGGCTGAGGTTTGTGGTGTTTCGGATGATAATGCCCGAAGGGTTCACCTTACTAAACCACTTGTTTTCCTAAAATCTGCACCGGACGAAAATGCAATTGGTGTGTACGTGTGTTTTTTTTTACAATAAATAAAATACTAAAAATATAAACAAACAAATAAAGGAAGTCAGGAATACCAGCGAGAAAGGAAGTCGCTCTAGGTTTCCTTTTCGCACGATGGTGGGGAACTCAGGCCAGCAGATATTTTAGTATACAATTGGAATAATGGTCTTGATGTGTGTTTGGATGTTACTGTGGTTTCGCCTTTTGCAGGTGGTATTTTACATGCATTTACACCAAGGCTTGTTGTGTCCAATATTGTATCTCGAAAACGTACCAAGTATTTTGATAAATACAGGTCTCATGGATATGGTTTCGCAGCCTTAGCTTTTTCGACGTTGGGTGAACTCGGGGACGATATTATAGACTTTTTGAAGAGAATGAATTACTATATTCTAGCCATGATACCAACGTCAAAATTGGAAATTTCCTTTTCCATAGAATAGGGTTAGTCATTCAAAAAGGGGTTGGTGCCTAGCTAGTGGTTAGACTTTCGGTTAACTTCTTGTAATTTGTTTGTTCATTTTATCTCTTTGTACATAAAGTAACTAAAAGAAAAAAAACAACAACCAAACTAAACAAATAAAAGAAAATTACAAGTCCAAAGTAAGAAATAAAGAAACTAACAAAAATAAAAGTCCAAATAAAATAATATCTTCGGTTTTCCCCTTTTTTGGCAAGTTCGACTTTCAACCTTTAACTTCGAGTCAATCCTGCACAACAACAAAAATAATTGCCAAAGACGTAAAATAGAACAAAAAATATAATAAATAAATAAATAATAATAATAAAATTAAAGATACAAAATTTAAAAAAAATAAATAAAATAAACCTAAAACCTAAACCTAAATACAAGTCTGCGTCGGTGGCGCCAAAAATTGATGTAATTTTTATAGTGGTAAGAAAAAGGTTCGTTTAGACTTATAGAGATTTTGGTTTTAGAATAATTTCTAATGCTAAAAATAAAGAAAACTAAACTGAAAGTGATATCAGGGTTTTAGAAATAACCAAGACTTTGGATTCCACTACTACTCATGATTGATTGATAAGGATTTCAAAAGTCTAATCAACTTTTAAATCCTCTTTTTACCTTAATGGTAGGCTCGGAAACCTACAATAAAATACTACAAGTGCACAGTGTCTAACTAGTGGAACAATGGCAAGTACAGGTCGTTCCCACGAGGAGTGTGAAATACTCTACCAACTAATACCAAGAATCAACAAATCAATAAGGTGATGTTTAACAATTTTTCAGAAATTCCAGAAGAAACGAAATAATAATAATTCTGATAATAAACAAAATTGGAATGGGCTACTAGGGTTTTCGGTTTCCACCAATTGATTATGCAAACTCTACTAATATATAAAAATATATTCCATGCATTTTTAAAATATTGTTTCTCCGCTATAGTTTTTTTCGCTTCATGGGTAGTGATTCTAAAACATTACCTATCAATCCTAAAGCATATCGCATCAGCAGATTTAACCAAAGTACGAAATATCAATTGAAAAACATAAATAATCAAGAAAATCACATGAGCAATCAAATACCAATCTATATGAAGAAAAACTATTAATTAATCAAGTCATTATTAAACATATCAATGTAGAGTTTTCACAATTAATTGGTTTCTACCTAAACCCTAACAAACAATCCAGCAAATCATGGAAAAAAGGAAATCAAAACAGGAAAACCCTATTCTCTATGAACGGCCGTAACCGCGGCTCCTCATATCTGTTCGTTCTCCCCCTCTCTAATCTCTGTTATGTTGGTTTTTATATCAAGAAGCTGCGAGAGTCCAAACAAAGACCTAGCCGGATAGTTGCCAAGGCCCAGTCCATTTACCACCAGCATTTCAATTCAGTTACTCTGCGAGAGTCCAAACAAAGACCTAGCCGGATAGTTGCCAAGGCCCAGTCCATTTACCACCAGCATTTCAATTCAGTTACTCCTAAAATCTGACCGCATCACCAACTTATCTCTGTCCGTCCATCCTATGCACCTCTAGCCACCATCTGTCACGAGCATCACACTATCGACTGCACAGCTTACCCAAAGTTTGGCCACAACAACACTCACTGACCATCCTAGCACCATACTTGGATTCAAATTGCAGCCACCATAACCAATATCATTTATTATTCTATCATGAGCTTTGCCATTCCCTGAACTTTTATTCATCACCACCGACTGCAATTCTTCCCTCCGTTTGAATACCGGCCACTTTTCTCCACTTCATTGATCGCAAAACTACAGCTTGAGAATATAAACTCCACCAGTTCGTTTGTAGCTTCTGAAATGATGACCCAATTACATTCTTCTCAACTTCAAACCACAGCTCCAGTCACCGACCCATAGTTGTATCTATCCCCGGAGTCGCCATCCAGTCTCGTCAACACTGGTTGCAGCGGTCAGCCAACGGATTTATTTCTTCCATGTCCGAGCTCTCTCTGCACTATATTTTCAATGGAAATCCAGGCCACAGTTCGAGCTCAAAACTGCAACAGATTAGTGTCCTTTGTTCTTACAGCTCCTGCCTTCGAAAACCCATCTCTGCCTTTCATTGTTGCACCCAAATACCAGCTGAAATCCATTAATGTTGCTGTCACCAGTACTACCACCAACTCGAGACAATACTACCATCATTTTCATCTCCATCTCAGCCACAACATCAGCACCATTTTATTCTCGGCACAAGACCATAATCAACTCAAGAGCTTCTTCTTCCTGTATGTTTCCACGACACACATTCAGGCCAAGTATGACCCGAATCCATCACTCCCAATACAAACCCATCACACAAAATCCATCTCTTTGTAGTGTGCGATTAATTCCGTCTTCAAGTACTGATGTTGAAATATGCCAGGTGTTGGTATGGAGTAGAGAAAACTCCAGTTTTCGAAATTCAAAATGTTATTAAGAAGAAAATGCTCATGTATTCCACCGGCCCGTGTCACTTCAATGGTTTAGAGAGTATCATCCCTTAGGTGCACAGCATGCACTAAATGTGCTGGCCACGAATAGTTAACCTTGGTAGCTAGCCAATAATAATTAAGCTCTCCCCAGAAGGTTCCGTAAGTAACTTTGGTGATGGTTGTCGCAAACTCCATTTAGTGTGGATCAGGCCATGTCCCAGTTTAACCCTTTTAGCTCACGACACCATTTCGACTCCCTTTTGTTGTAATGGTAACTAGACTGGTAGCTGATATATGGAAATACCAGGCCAACCCCATTTCATCATCATGGTTGCTGATACATGGAGATACTAGGTCAAGCCGGTTGCTGATACATGAAAATACCAGGCCAACCCCATTTCATCATCGTGGTTGTTGATACATGGAAATACCAGACCAACCCCATTTCATGATTGTGGTTGTTGATATATGGAAATACCAGGCCAACCCCGTTTCATCATTGTGGTTGATGATACATGGAAATACCAGGCCAACCTCATTTCATCATTGTGGTTGCTGATATACGGAAGTATCAGGCCAACCCCATTTCACATTTTAGCCGTTATTTTTCCGCACATCGAATTCACTTGTACTTTCTGTAAAAGCATCAAAATAGTGTCGTTAGCCAAAATATCGGATTCTAGCTAATATAAATATGGGTATAAAATGTAGCATTTACATGCTTATCAACACCCCCACACTTATATTTTACTAGTCCTCGAGCAAAACAGAGAATAGATCCGCTCAACAGCTGGTCATATTATGCAATAGATTTTTTTTTTCTTTTTGATTCCTAAGAAAAGTGAAAACCTGCAAAAGTTTGGATAATTAACCACTCCCCACACTTAAACATTACATTGTCCTCGATGTAATTGAGTCATCTAACGTAGAAATTAAGATGGGAAATGTAAAAATTAAAAATATATATATTTATATAAAAATAATAAAAGATAGAGTAGAGGGAACAAATCTGATGGGTTGACTCCCATGAAGCGAAAGTATTTGTTTCCCGATTTTCCAGTAGCACGTTGTCAAACAATATGGGATTGGTACCCCAAGGTAAGCTGCGAATCATATATATAAAGCCTGAAGAGTTGGGGATCAACCCAACTAATCTGATTAGTCAAAAACATGAACCTACAGTAAGAAAGATTAGTACCCATAGAGATAAAACTGAATTCAATCTTATTTAAAACATAATTCGAACCTTGAATATGAAGTAAATCAGGTTCGTAGATAATTAGTAAAGATTGTCTAAAGAGTTGAACAGTTGTTGTACTCCCTAAATCTGGTTCGAAGTCAGCGGAAATAACTTCCACGACTGATATTGGTTCAAATTCAGCTAAGTCGGGCACACAAACATATATTGGGTTCAAATTCACTCGTTGAACAAGGCCTCAATGGAGCAATAATATCACGACTCATAGACCAATTATCATCTAAAACGGCTTCATTATCAATATCATTAAGACAAAAAAATTCAGAATTTAATGGCTTATGGGTCAAGGTCGGAGCATTCTCGACTGATGGAACTAGTCGAGACTCGGGAAAAACTAGAGGTTCTAGGTTGGGCTTCCATTTATTAGTGTCTATCAACGGTGTGGAGTCTAACAAAGCATTGACTTCACAAATAACACTATCATCATCAAAATTATACCCAAAATGAGCTAAGCAAACCTCTAATGGATCTTCCAAGTCGCTCTTGCAAAAGCTTTGCGAGTGCATACTTTCTTTTCTACCGCTATTGATTTTGATTGCAGCACTTCAAACTAAGGTACCTAAGAAAAATCAAGCAAGCTACGTAAAAAGGAACTACAATAAATCTAAAAGAAAAACGAAAATAAATTATGTACAAAAAAATAAAAATAAAAATAAGCTATGTACAAAAAGATATCAATTAGAGAGTATTATGCAACCAATCCCCGGCAGCGGCGCCAAAAACCTGGTAGGCTCGGAAACCTATAATAAAATACTGCAAGTGCACAGTGTATAACTAGTAGATTAATGGAAAGTACAGGTCGTTCCCACGAGGAGTCTGAAATACTCTACCAACTAATACCAAGAATCAACAAATCAATAAGGTGATGTTTAACAATTTTTCAGAAATTCCAGAACAAATGAAATAATAATAATTCTGATAATAAACAAAATTGGAATGGGCTACTAGGGTTTTCGGTTTCCACCAATTGATTATGCAAAATCTACTAATCTTTAAAAATATATTCCATGCATTTTTAAAATATTGTTTCTCCGCTATAGTTTTCTTCGCTTCATGGGTAGTGATTCTAAAGCATTACCTATCAATCCTAAAGCATATCACGTCAAGGGATTTAACCAAAGTACGAAATATCAATTGAAAAGCATAAATAATCAAGAAAATCCCATGAGCAATCAAATACCAATATGAAGAAAAAATATTAACCAATCAAGTCATTATTAAGCATATCAATATAGAGTTTTCACAATTAATTGGTTTCTACCTAAACCCTAACAAACAATCTAGCAAATCATGGAAAAAAGGAAATCAAAACAGGAAAACCCTATTCTATATGGACGGTCGTAGCCGCGGCTCCTCCAGTATCTGTTCGTTCTCCCCCTCTCTAATCTCTGTTATGTTGGTTTTTATATCAAGAAGCTGCGAGAGTCCAAACAAAGACCTAGCCAGATAGTTGCCAAGGACCAGTCCATTTACCACCAGCATTTCAAATCAGTTACTCCTAAAATATGACCGCATCACCAACTTATCTCTGTCCGTCCATCCTATGCAGCTCTAGCCACCATCTGTCACGAGCATCACACTATCGACTGCACAACTTACCCAAAGTTTGGCCACAACAACACTAACTGACCATCCTAGCACCATACTTGGATTCAAATTGCAGCCACCATAACCAATACCATTTATTATTCTATCATGCAAAAATTAACAGCACCCAGCTTTGCCATTCCCTGAACTTTTATTCATCACCACTAACTGCAATTCTTCCCTCCGTTTGAATACCGACCACTTTTCTCCACTTCATTGATCGCAAAACTACAGCTTGACAATATAAACTCCACCAGTTCGTTTGTAGCTTCTGGATAGTAGAAAGTATTTCTTTCTAACACTTTAGTTACACCTCTGTATGATGTGTCATTACTTTACGGGTTGTCTTTTCCTTTTGTGTACAGTTTCTAGTGGTCAACTGTCTTAGTGACATGTCATGTATTCATTAGTCTTGTCTGACCATTACAGGAGGTTTTGTCTGTATAAAACATATCTTAATCTGTGTGCTTTGTTTAAGTTTGATCGAATAGACAAATATCAATTCTAGATTTCTAGTATGGTATCAGACACCAATTAGGGTTTTCAATCCATCATCGATCATGTTTCTCTCCACCATTAATTCTTCTTCTGCAACTCAATCAATTTCTTCTTCTGATAATGCAAGAACATCTTCTTCATCATGTCAAGAGCTCAAGAATCTAATTCTTCTTCCTCTATTACCTCAATTCTTCTTCATACTCTATCAAATATCATTCCTCTTAAACTACAAGAAGACAACTGGTTAACATGGAAGACTCTTATCATTCCAGTTTTACAGAAATTTCATGTTCTAGGTTATGTTACTGGTGAAATTCCATGTCCAGATGAATTTGTGTCAATGGCTACCAGAACTACTCAAACTGTCAATCCGCTCTACAACTCATGGCAAGATACTGATACAACCATTCTTTTACTCCTCAATAATTCGATTTCTCCATCTATTATATCTTATGTTGCTGGATCTACTACTTCTAAAGATCTTTGGGATACTCTGAAAGAAAGATTTGGTTCTTCATCTTCTACTCATGATGTACAATTGAGAATAAAGCTTCAAAATCTCAAGCTAGGTACTTCATCTGTTACTGCTTACGTCTCAGAAATAAGCAAGATCTGTGATTCTTTGGTAGCATGTGGTTCTATGATAAGTGATAGTGAGTTACTAGTTTCAGTCCTTCGAGGTTTACCCTATGAGTATTCCTCTTTTTATACCTCAATCCGAATTACAGATCCAACTGTTTCTTTTCAAAATCTACAAAATCTTTTACTCAGCCAAGAAATCATCGTATCTGATTCAAAACAATCTCTTATGTCTGAGGCAAATTCAAAGGCATTTCTTGCTAGTAGTTCTGTATCTAATTCACATTCCAACACTAATTCTTCTCGTGGTGGTCGGAATCATAATTTTCGAGGAAGAGGCAGAGGTTATAATCAAGGTAGAGGAGGTGGTCGTTTTCAATCTTTCAATGAAAATTCTAATTTTCCTGTTTCCAATGGAAATTCTAGTGGAAACTCATATAACTCTTGATTCAATTCTTATTCAAGAATGGGTAGTGAACGTCCAACATGTCAAATTTGTGGAAAATATGGTCATTCTACTGCTGAATGCCGTCATAGAGTTAACTTTGCTTATCTAGGATATTCTGCTCCTCAAAATTTATCTGCAATGATGGCTTCTGGTTCTCATGGTGCTGGCATTCTTGGAGAAAGTCCCTGGTATTTTGACACTGGTGCTACAAATCACCTGACATCTAATATGAATAATATCACCAATTCCACACCTTATAATGGATCTGAGAAAATCAACACTGCTTCTGGAGAAGGTATGTTCATCTCACATTATGGGAAGTCTAATATCAATGTTCCAAATTATAATTTTCGATTAAAAAATATACTTCATGTTCCTAAGTCATCTAGCAGCTTAATTTCTGTACACAAATTTGCTAGTGATAACCTATATTCTCTAACATTTGATTCCATTGGGTATTCCATTAAGGATCTCAAATTGGGGAGGATTATATTTCAAGGTCCAACTGAAAATGGACTATATCCTTCGTACTGCAACAACTCTTCTCAACTTCAACAGACAGCTTCATCACTTACTTCAACTTTTTCTCCAACTACTTCAACTTCTCCATCAACTACCAGTTCAGCTCTCTCCACAATTAAAACTTCAACTGAAATTTCGCATAGAAGACTGGCTCATCCTTCATTTGAGTCTTTGTCCAAAATTTGTAAATCCCTAGGATTACATAATGTAGTCAATAAGTCACTGTTCTGTACTGAATGTCAATTGGATAGAAGTCATAAAATGCCCTTTACTATGTCTTTCTCTGTTAGTAGTTATCCTTTACAACTTCTTCATATGGATGTTTGGGGACCAGCTCCAGTTAGTTATGTACTTGGATATAACTACTATGTAAACATAGTTGATGACTTCTCTAGATTTTGTTGGGTTTATCCCCTTAAATGCAAGAGTGATTTCAAAGTTATTTTCAAATATTTCAAGTCTTATGCTGAGAATCTATTATCCACTCATATCTTTGTTATAAGAACAGATGGAGATGGTGAGTTTGTCAATAATGAATTAGGTGGTTTTCTTCTTACTTCTGGGATTAGTCATGAACTCACTTGTCCTCAAACCCCTGAGTAAAATGGATTGGCTGAGTCTAAACACAAACATTTGTTAGATATTGCTAGAGATTTTTTAATACAGTCTGGTTTGTCAGATCACTACTGGGTGGATGCTCTTGAAACTGCAAAATTTATTATCAACAGATTACCTGCCAAGTTGCTTAATTCTTCTTCTCCTTATGATATTTTGTTTCAGAAATCTCCTAACTATCATTTTTTAAGAAGCTTTGGATGTTTATGCTTTCTTTGGTTGAAACCTTATACAACCAACAAATTGCAACCAAGAAGTATCTCTTGTGTTTTTCTGGGTTACAGCTCTAATCACAAGGGGTATAAATGCTTAGACTATAAAATTGGAAGAGTTTATATATCAATACATGTGGTGTTCAATGAAAACTGTTATCCTTTGTTATCTAATTCTCCTTATACATCTTGTTTACCAGCATTACCAGACACTGTTGTTACTTCTTCTGAATCTAGTGTTCAAGCTTCTACAAATGGTAATACTACTTCCACTCATGACAATACTTCTACTTCATCTTTTATTTCAACTAATACAGAGTTTGCACCAACTACTACATTATCTACTGTTCCTGCCAATAATGTCTCTGCAACAACTTCAAATCATTCTATGACTACAAGAGGTATGCATGGTATCTTTAAGCCTAAAACTTTCTTTGCTACTAAATATGTTCTTCCAACTGCCTTATTAGCAAACATTACACCACAGTTCCTACTTCTTTCACTCAAGCTAATAAGAATCCAAACTTGAAGCAGTCAATGTAGTAGAACATCAAGCTTTGCAAGATGCAAATACTTGGACCAAGGTACCACCTCATCCATCTCAAAATGTTGTAGGCTTTAGATTAAAGTATAAACCTGATGGAAAAATTGATAATTACAAATCCAGACTAGTGGCTAAGGGATATCATCAAGAAGAAGGTATTGATTTTACTGAAACATTTAGTCATGTTGTAAATCCAACAACCATTAGAATAGTTCTCTCTTTGGCAGTTAATTTTGATTGGAATATTAAGCAAATTTATGTTAGCAATGCTTTTCTCCATGGAGATCTACAAGAAGAAGTCTATATGGTTCAACCACCTGGTTTTGTGGATAAGGATCATCCAGATTATGTATGTAAACTTAACAAATCTTTGTATGGACTTAAACAAGCCTCTAGGGCCTGGTATGAGAAGTTACATGAAGTTCTTACTCAACTCCACTTTCAACCTTCATTAGTTGATTCTTCTTTATTTGTTCAACAAGTTGGAACAAGAATTACAATTGTCCTGGTTTATGTAGATGATATTCTTATTACAGGGAATTCATCTTCTTATTGTGATGAAGTTATTTCTTTTTTCAACAATTTTTTCCCAGTAAAGGATTTAGTCTCTCTAAACTACTTCTTAGGAATGGAGGTTAAAAGAAGTAAAGATGGTTTATTTTTACATCAAACCAAATACAGTTTGGATTTACTTCAAAAATGTAACATGGTTGGGTCTAAACTATGCAATTCTCCTTGTCCTCCTGGTGCTAAACTAAGTGTCACAGATGGTGAACCTCTTTCTAATCCAACAGAGTACAGATCACTTGTTGGAGCTCTTCAGTATTTCACATAGTCAAGACCTGAAATTACTTATGTTGTCAATCAGGTATGTCAATTTATGCATTCTCCTACAACAGTACATCTTTCTGCAGCTAAGAGAATATTAATATACATAAAAGGTACTATTGGTCAAGGAATTTTATTCACAAAGGGCCTCTCAGCTGTTTCTGGTTACTGTGATGCTGATTGGGGAGGAGATCCAGACACTAGAATATCAACAAGTGGTTTTTGTCTATTTTTAGGTAACAATTCCATATCATGGTCTGCCAAAAAGCATCCAACTATGTCTAGAAGCTCTACAGAAGCAGAAAATAAATGCTTAGCTTCAACAGCTGCTGAAGTTCTTTGGGTATGTCAACTTCTCAAAGATTTACACACATTGTTCTACCTAGTTCTCCACAGTTACTGTGTCACAAGAAAAGCTCTATTTCTCTTGCTTCTAATCCCGTGCTACACAGTAGAATGAAACATCTTGACATTGACTATCACTTCATAAGAGAATTAGTTCAATCCAACTCTATGAAGATTTCCTATATCTCTACAGTTCAACAGTTAGCGGATATATTCACCAAAGGACTTGCAGGACCAAGGTTTGCTTTCTTAAAGAACAAACTGAAAGTGCTTTTTCCATTTCAGTTTGAGAGAGGATAATAGAAAGTATTTCTTTCTAACACTTTATTTACACCTCTGTATAATGTGTCATTACTTTACATGCCGTCGTTTCCCTTTGTATACAGTTTCTAGTGGTCAATTTTCTTAGTGACGTGTCATGTATTCATTGGTCCTGTCTGATCACTACATGCGGTTCTGTCTGATCATTACAGGAGGTTCTGTATGTATAAAACACATCTTAATCTATGTGCTTTGTTTAAGTTGAATTGAATAGAAAAATATCAATTCTTGATTTCTAGTACTGAAATGCTCAACCAATTCCATTCTTCTCAACTTCAGGCCACAGCTCCAGTCACCGACCCATAGTTGTATCCATCCCCGGAGTCGCCATCCAGTTTCGTCAACACTGGTTGCAGCGCGCAGCTAACGGATTTATTTCTTCCATGTACGAGCTCTCTCTGCACTATATTTTCAATGGAAATCCAGGCCACAGTTCGAGCTCAAAACTTCAACAGATTAGTGTCCATTGTTCTTACAGCTCCTGCCTTCAAAAACCCATCTCTGCCTTTCATTGTTGCACCCAAATACCAGCTGAAATCCATTAATGTTGTTGTCACCAGTACTACCACCAACTCGAGACAATACTGCCGTCATTTTCATCTCTATCTCGGCCACAACATCAATACCATTTTATTCTCGGCACAAGACCATAATCAACTCAAGAGCTTCTTCTTCCTGTATGTTTCCACGACACACATTCAGGCCAAGTATGACCCGAATCCATTACTCCCAATACAGACCCATCACACAAAATCCATCTCTTTGTAGTATGCGATTAATTCCGTCTTCAAGTACTGATGTTGAAATACGCCAGGTGTTGGTATGGAGTAGAGAAAACTCCAGTTTTCGAACTTCAAATGCTCGCGTATTCCACCAGCCCATGTGTCACTTTAATGGTTAAGAGAGTATCATCCCTTAGGTGCACAACATTCACTAAATGTGCGGGCCACGAATAGTTAACCTTGGTAGCCAATAATAATTAAGCTCTCCCCAGAAGGTTCCGTAAGTAACTTTGGTGATGGTTGTCGCAAACTCCATTTAGTGGATCAGGCCATGTCCAAGTTTAACCCTTTTAGCTCACGACACCATTTTGACTCACTTCTGTTGTCATGTTAACTAGACTGGTAGCTGATATACGGAAATATCAGGCCAATTCTATTTCATCATCGTGGTTGCTGATACATGGAGATACCAGGTCAATTCGGTTGTTGATACATGGAAATACCAGGCCAACCCCATTTCATCATCGTGGTTGCTGATACATGGAAATACCAGGCCAACCCCATTTCATGATTGTGGTTGCTGATATATGGAAATACCAGGACAACCCCCTTTCATCATTGTGGTTGCTGATACATGGAAATACCAATCCAACCTCATTTCATCATTGTGGTTGCTGATATATGGAAGTACCTGGCCAACCCCATTTCACATTTAGCCGTTATTTTTCCGCACATCGAATTCACCTGTACTTTCTGTAAAAGCATCAAAATAGTGTTGTTAGCCAAAATATCGGATTCTAGCTAATATAAATATGGGTATAAAATGTAGCATTTACATGCTTATCACTTAACCCACTAAAAATCAGACAGATTCTCAAATATTACTTGTAAACCTTTCAAATTGAATAACAACTAATTAGGAAAATCATGTAAACAATTTAAAACTCTGCAGTAGCAGTGATTAAGTGAATTATATAATAAAACTAGAGAAAATAAAATATTTACCCATCAATCATGCGTAAGTAGCTTCATCCATTGCCTTGATTACGAGGGAATTGGCTCATCATAATGGAAACACACCCAAAATATGAATTCATTGGTCAAAAGGTGTTCACAAATAATGATTGTGAGAAAACTGATTAAAACCGGATTTGTAACACTTATATTTGTTACAAACTCAAATGTTACAGAAAACGATAACATTTATAAGTCGTAGTTATTGTAGATTCACGACAGTTCTTGGAGGTCTTAGTTCTTCGTGTTCTTGAGTTGTGCAGCAGCAGAACTACTTCATGCAACTTCTGATTCTTCGATTCTACGGCCTCTGTTATGCCCCAAAGTATACCCAAACTATCGAGAATCGTTCTTGAGACTCTCAAAAGCCTTTATATACATCACAGGACGAGTATCTTGCTTCCAAATCTTCTTTTTTTTCTCTCCCACAAGTCACGGGCTTTGTTTCTCTTTTTTCCTCACTGTACGCGTCTGGGTTGTTCAGTTCTTTCTTAAACTCTCTTCATGACGTAATAAAAATCCTTCAAAGCAGATATATTCCCTTTAATCCCACGCACTTTCCATACAGAGCTAAGATTCTTACTTTGTTTCCGTTAATAAACTATTCTTCCCTGTTTCCGATGATATGAAGATTTGATTTCTCTTTTTAGTTCCAACACGTCAATCATCCTTGTCATGCCACAACATGGTAATTACAAACCCATACCGTGAAAATATCTCAATCCTTTCCAGAAAACCCAAGAAAACTATTTCAAACTCGGTGATCGGGCCAATTCTAATCGATTCAATCCATCACACCAGCCCTGTTTAGATTATTCCAGTCCAGCCCAACCAAATTTTTCGATTGAGTCCCATTAAAAGTCACCCGAAAATCATACCCTAAACCTGTCGGGTGAGTGAAACTTTTCCCGCCAATTTAGAAAATTCAAAAGGTAGGGGATGACTTCCCATTATCCAGTTCCGGTCTCCCTTTAGCCACTTGGTGCAAATAGTATAATTCCGGGGGTGCACTTATCCAATGAGGTGCCCCTTAACAGTGAGGTGCCCCTTATCCATTTGTGGGGTGCCTTTAACAGATGTTTTGGAGGTGTTAGTAGCAACTTTTCGAACCGAATTTTCCAAAAATGTTTATTTCCCAACAATACCTACAAATACACAAATCACCATAATAAGTAGAAAAATGGGTACTAACAATATAGAAAATCGAGATGAAAATAGACACATAAATGCGTCTATCACAAACCCAACATGAAAAGGTACATTATTTATATGTCCCTACTTTTGACACCCAATAAATATATCCTTATACAACAATAAATATGTCCCTACCTTTTAATAACCTTATCCATTTAATATTAGATTACCTTAATACCCTCACCACCAACATTCAACTACCATTCCACCACCAACCTTCAACGACCACCACCTACCAACCGCCACCATCACTCCACCACCATTGCACCACCACCACCAGTCCGCACCACCACTGACTCCACCACCACCAGTCCTGTTAGAGCATTGCTCGTTCGAAATCGCATGCGTTGCTATCTCAAGCATGTTTGTCAATGTTAGTGATCAAAACTATAAGTATTGATTTCTAGTCTATTATAACTAAGTCGCGGACTAGGATCGAAAGTGTAGTTGATCTCAAGGACTTCATGGCGATTCATCATACAAGTAAAAGAACTACTCAAGGAACCGGTGGAAATTCTCGACAAAAAGGTATATGAAGACTTGTACTTATCTATCACTCAAAAGTCTATCTACTCTATCTCCTACTCTTTGAGACAAGAAGTCGTATGCTATATATATATACTTGGATTATACACATTTGGTATTTCGAGCCGAGTATACCTCGCCTATCTATATCTCTAAATATGTGTTGGTAAGATTTTCGCTTCAATCAAGCTTATCTTTACCATGTGACGAAAGTCATGATATGTTTCAATCATCATGAAAATTGCTTTGACGAGAAATGGTGTAACAACTGTATAACGTCCTCTAAGAATGTTTCAATGATTGAAATGAGAGTTTAGATTACATAACCAATGGTGGACATAAGCATTGTTGTGGAAACACATTTATGTATAAGTCCTATTCCTTGAACCAAAGTTTGTGAACTTTGTTGATCAAGAGAACCGGAAGAATGGTGTGAGCCAAGTCCGCAAACTGCCGAAATTCTCAAACCCGAGAACTTTCGCTGGAGTTGACAAACTACTTGCGTGAAGCTAAGTCCACGAACCCAGTCCGCGAACCGGCGGAGTTCTCATACCCGAGAATTTCTGCTGGAGTTTGTAAACTCTGCCCAGTAACTTAAGTCCGCGAACCTAGTCTGCGAACTTGAGAAGGTTATATATCTGAAGATGATTTCTGAACTTAAACTTAAAAAGACTAAGGAATGCAGTTTGCAAACCGTGGCTATAAAAGTTCATGAACCGACTCAAGTGAATCAAATAATTTTTGCTTCAATCGTGTCTTGTGTAGTACATAAGATTTTCTTGCAATTGAACAACTCTCTAACTAGTTCATTTGAAGTCATTTGAACTAGTTATGGTGAAGAAGAACATGGTTGATATGAAATGCTCATATCCCTAACCTTTTGGCTAACTATTGTTGAACCAACAAGTGCATACGTTTGGGTACGGTTAAGAAACCTAGAAGCGTGCATTGTCAAGTGTATGTAACAAGCTAAGTTTTCGATCTAACGGTTGAGAAATATTAGATTGAGTCTAAATCAGGTTTTCATCTAACGGTGAATATTAAATGCTTTGTTACTAAGCTAATATTGATTGCAAACCCTGATTTGAAAGACTATATAAAGGAGACATCTAGTATTGTGTAAAATTAATCCCCACACCTTACGTGTGATAGTAGTTTGCATGCTAGAGTCGGATCTCCTTTAACCTTTGGTTTTCTTCTTCTAAAACTAGGTTAACGACTTAAAGACTTCATTGGGATTGTGAAGCCAGACCGATACTACTTTTATCATAGTTGTGTGATCTGATCTTGCATCTTCTATCGTACGAGTAAAATTAGATTGATTGGCTTGAGATTTATATCTCCGATAGGCATGATATAAAAACTAATCACAAACATCTTCGTCTGATTGTTTGTGATTACGCAACATCTTGTTTCGCTACCATACGATTAAGATTGTTGTGAGATGACTGATAAGTCTAGGCTGTTCTTCGGGAATACAAGACCGGATTATCAATTGGTTCCTGTTCACCTTGATTATTATCAAAATACGGAACAAACCTTTAGGGCTATCTGTGGGAGACAGATTGATCCTTTGATAGACTTGTCTGTGTGAGACAGATTTGTTTATTGTCAAAGCTTGCGATTTTGGATCGTAGAAACTCTTAGTTGTGGGTGAGATCAGCTAAGGGAATCAAGTGTGCAGTATCTTGCTGGGATCAAAGGCGTAGGAGCATAACTGTACCTTGGATCAGTGGAAGATTGATTGGAGTTCAACTGCAGTCCAGTCCGAAGTTAGCTTGGAGTAGGCTAGTGTCTGTAATGGCTTAATACAGTGTGTGTTCAATCCAGACTAGGTCCCGGGGGTTTTCCGCATTTGCAGTATCCTCGTTAATAAAATTTCTGGTGTCTGTGTTATTTCAATTTCCGCATTATATTGTTTTATCATTATAATTGAAATAATACAGGTTGTGCGTTAGTTCATCAATTAGAATAATCCAACCTTTGGTTGGTCTTTGGTACCATCCAAGTTATTCCTTGTATTTGATTAGAACTCGCAGTTCCTGCTTGATTAAATCAAATCAAGAGATAGATATAAACTTGTTGATATAATTTTAATTGATTGAGTCATGTTGATTCTCTTAAAAGTATATTCGAGTTTGTCCATATAAATTGCTAAGCGAAATATTGGGTGTTGTTGTTAGACCCCCGCTTTTTCAATTGGTATCAGAGCAGGAAAACACGTTCAAGACCTTACAAGTCTGTGTTTGTAGCAATCTGAGTCTGAGGACAGAATCTCTTACGCATACCAAGATGCCTCCTAAAGCTTTCAACCATGTCAGTTGTCTCGGGAATACCTCAAAGGATTGCTCCTTAGTTGATTCTTCTGAATCCCGAGGTAGGAAGATTGTCTCATCTTGTGTTGATCACTCTTCCTCCAATGAGACATTGGACACAATGGAAAAGGCTTAAATGGAGCTCACTAGAATCGCAAAAAATTCTACTGAGTTTGTTGATATCCATAATCATAATCAACTCATCGATGAATTTGAAAAGTCTATTGATCGAGAATGTGTACTCTATAACATTATTGAGGCCTTCTCTAAGGATATTGAGAAACTTCTTCAAGAAAATAATCTACAGCGTGAAAAGATTGTCAAAGAAGGGTCAATTAGAGAAAAACGTTTGATCAAGACGCATTCATCTGATCTTGACAAACTTCGTGTTGAAAAAGAGAAACTAGAAGCATCCCTCTCACTATCCCATGAACAGTGCAAGTCCTTGGAAAAGTATAACTATGACTTAAGGAAAAATTCTTCTGTTCCAACTGTTCCTGACGTACATTACATCAAGAAATATGCTCCAAGAAAAGACTGTGTCAAGAAAAGTTTACATAACTTACCATCTTCTCACAGGGCTGTGAAGTTAAAACAGATGCCGTTTTTTGCTTCTCCTCCACGAACCTGTACTTTCTATGGAAAAGGAAACCACTATTCTATCCATTGTTTTGTCAGGAGGAAACAAATTGCTAAACTTCACAATTTGCTTCGCTTCACTGTCAATGGAACAAATAGTCAGTCGACTACAGCAGTGAACCTTATGTCCACAGGAAACCAGACAACTTACAAGAATGATCTCTTCCCTAGAAATCATTGCAGGACCTTTGTGCATTCTAGTGGTACAAATTCTTGTGTTGTTAATGAAAGCATGTCCTGTGCTTATAAAAAAAACTCTGGTAAATCTAAGTCTAGAGTATGGAAACCCATTTAGGAAAATCCTCTAGAACCGATTTCTAGAGGTCCTAGACTTAGTAATCAGAAAGCTTCTTCTCTTGAGCTTTCAGGAAGGGTTGTGAGAAATTTTTCTAAATTTGAAAACATCCAAGGGAAGAGAAGAAATACTGAGGTCAGACATCCAGGTGAAAAACTCAACTATTCTCTCAATACCTATGGTGAGACTATGTCTCCCTCTGCTACCTAGTAGTAGAAAGTTCCATTCTCGTATCTAACTTGAGAGATACAAGGATGATGATCGAAAAATGCTCAAGTATTTAGTTGATTTTCATCTATCTGATTGATAGCTTCTTTGTGAGTTTTTAGTATTTCTTCATTGTGACTCTTGTAACCTGTTCATAAGCATTGAAAATGTCACAATATGAAGTTTTCCCTGTTTGGTCCATCCTTTTTGTTCATACGTTCGGGTTAGCCCACGAACGTCCATATCTTCGCAGGGAACTCTAGTGTTTCTGTCTAGGTTGTACTACTTAACATATATATATCTCATATATGTGTTTTTAATCTTCGAGAAGAATGTCTATGGAAACTCTTTCTAAAGAAGAAGTAAACCCTACAATGGAGGAAGACCTAAAAGGATGTGAGCCAGCTCAAGATTTTGTTCTGAAAAAGATGTTCGAAAGAAAATAGTATAACTCTTGGATTGGAGAATCTATCAAGGATTTAATTCTCGTTCAAAGTGAGGTTAAGAACGAACTTGCTAACCTTCAATTGCAGATAAACCAGCTTATTGATGGACAGGAAAAAATCCTTTGTAATCAGAATATTTTAATCAGGAATTAGAAGAAAGTTATCCTTGACTGCGCGAAAGTTAGACATCTTGCTCGCATTGTTGACCGAAAAACTAATGTTTTAACTCTTGAACATGGTGTTTCGACTGTCAAGAAGATCAAGGATATCAACGATACTTACTTTGATGGTACGTTTCAAAGGTATGAAGTGGTCAAAGAAACCTAATTCAATTGTTGCCTAGTATTTCTTCTTTTTGGATTAGTTGGAAGAATAACTAGTGCTTGAATAGCAATGATTGTGACTTAGCTATTACTTTTCATTTTCTTATTATTTTTAGGTTTATTGGTTCAAATTCTAAAAATATTTGGAGGATGATGTTTTTGAAGTATTAATCTTTATGATTTGATATATTGCAATTTTTTATGGGATATTGGTGTTTACGCCCGTGAACTATGTTTGTCCCATACTCTGTCAAAAGTAAAGTCGTTGGTGATCGGTATTCACGTACTGGTAAAAGAATGAATAGACTTTTGACAAATACAAAAGTTAAGCCTATATTTTCAAACATTTGATGGAAGATAGGTTAAAATATTTTGTGCTCAAAGATTAGGTCTATTAATTGTCGTTATGCAAATAGTGATTGAAGATAGAATGGATCCTTGTGTATTCCGCAGTATTGATCATCCCTGATCCATATTTTTATGTATTATTGTGAGGCTCCATAATGCATCTTATGTTGAGCACTATACAACCAAGTTGATTATTAGCTTGGTTGGTGTTCTGTGAGATATGTTATGTCGAGCATATTGAAATAAATTAATCATCTTGTTTGGTTATTTAGTTATTGCTTCGTAAGTTTTCTTATGCCGAGCAAAACATATGACAATTAAATTGATTACTTTTGTGATTAGTTTATTTGTGTATTCCAATTGGATTAATTATGGGTTCTCTTGTAATTAATCTAGTTGAGTATTTTCGTGTCTCCATAAGTTCTCTTATGTTGAGCATAATCAATTGAATTGATCACCTCTTGTGTTTAATTTTATTGCGTATTCCGATTAAATTAATCATAGGTTTACTTGTAATTAATTTGATTGAGTTTTTTGGATATAGAAAATCATTCTCATGATTTTCGGTGTCCAATAAAATCCTTCTTTTCTTTTGAAATTAAGGTCGCTCTTGTTGTTATTTCGGGAATGACTTCAAATGGGGGAATATTAAAGGGGTTATCTTTTATCTTTAAACTCCTTGATGATTGCATTTAGCTTCGGCTTTATGATTGCATCTAAATTAGTTGGTATGTATTTTTTCCTTTTGTCATGAAATGTCTCTCTCGGAAATTTCATTATGAACCCGTTTTTGTACCTTTGCCAATTTTATTGACAAAAAGGGGGATAATTAATATGTAGTTCATACTACAAATACATATGGTTTTCGGATCATTATGTAAGGGGAAGTGGTTTCCATGTGAGATGTAGTATTGACTAAGGGGGAGTGATACATATCGCCATAGTATTATTGTTGAAGTTGTGATACAATTGAACTTTGACACTATGTAATAAAACTATGACACTGTATAACAATGATCGAGAACTATGTTTTCTCATTATTATAGCTACGGATCTTCAACAACGGTGATGCTAAACTTACAACCTTTGGGATCATTGGAGTACTTGTAAGTGATGAAGATTTCGAGGAATGTTGAAGATTAGACATGTGGAATAGGAGCTACTAAAGTTTCTTTATCTTTTCTGTATTCCATATGTATTGATAGTTTTGTCACTAAAATTGACAAAGGGGGAGATTGTTAGAACATTGCTCGGCCGAACTCGCATGCGTTGCTATCTCAAGAATGTTTGTCAATGTTAGTGATCAAAACTATAAGTATTGATTTCTAGTCTATTATAATTAAGTCTCGGACTATGATAGAAAGTGTAGTTGAGCTCAAGGAATTCATGGCGATTCATCATACAAGTAGAAGAACTACTCATGGAATCGGTAGAACTCTTCGACAAAAAGGTATGTGAAGACTTGAACTTATCTATCACTCAAAAGTCTATCTACTCTATCTCCTACTCTTTGAGACAAGAATTCTTATGCTATATATATATATATACTTGGATTATACACATTTGGTATTTCGAGCTGAGTATACCTCTCCTATCTATATCTCGAAATATGTGTTGGTAATCTTTTCGCTTCAATCAAGCTTATCTTTACCATGTGACGAAAGTCATGATATGTTTCAATCATCTTGAAAATTGCTTTGACGAGAAATGGTGTAACAACTATATAACGTCCTCTAAGAATGTTTCAATGATTAAAATGAGAGTTTAGGTTACATAACCAATGGTGGACATAAGCATTGTTGTGGAAACACATTTATGTATAAGTCATATTCCTTGAACCAAAGTTTGCGAACTTTGTTGATCAAGAGAACCGGAAGAATGGTTTTGAGCCAAGTCCGCGAACTGCCGAAGTTCTCAAACCCTAGAATTTCTGCTGGAGTCGACAAACTACTTACGTGAAGCTAAGTCCTCGAACTCAGTCCGCGAACCCAATCCGCGAACCGGCGAAGTTCTCATACCCAAGAATTTCTGCTGGAGTATGTAAACTCTGCCTGGTAACTTAAGTCCGCGAACCTAGTCTGCGAACTTGAGAAGGTTATATATCTGAAGATGATTTCTGAACTTAAACTTAAAAAGTCTAAGGAATGCAGTTTTCAAGCCGTGGCTATAAAAGTTCATGAACCGATTCAAGCGAATCAAATCATCGTTGCTTCAATTGTGTCTTGTGTAGTACATAATATTTCCTTGCAATTGAACAACTTTCTAACTAGTTCATTTGAAGTCATTTGAACTAGTTATGGTGAAGAAGAACATGGTTGATATGAAATTCTCATATGGCTAACCTTTTGGTTAACTATTGTTTAACCAACAAGTGCATACGTTTGGGTACGGTTAACAAACCTAGAAGCGTGCATTTTCAAGTGTGTGTAACAAGCTAAGTTTTCGATCTAACGTCTGAGAAATATTAGCTTGAATCTAAATCAGGTTTTTATCTAACGGTGAATATTGAATGCTTTGTTGTTAAGCTAACATTGATTGCAAACCCTGATTTGAAAGACTATATAAATGAGACATCTAGTATTGTGCAAAACTAATCCCCACACCTTATGTGTGATACTAGTTTGCATACTAGAGTCGATTCTCCTTTCACCTTTGGTTTTCTTCTTCTAAAACCAAGTTAACGACTTAAAGACTTCATTGGGATTGTGAAGCCAGACCGATACTACTTTTATCGTAGTTGTGTGATATGATCTTGTATCTTCTATCGTACGAGTACGATCAGATTAATTAGCTTGAGATTGATATCTCTGATAGTCAAGATATAAAAAGTAATCACAAACATCTTCGTCTCATTGTTTGTGATTCCGCAACATCTTGTTTCGCTACCATACTATTAAGATTGTTGTGAGGTGATTGATAACTCTAGGTTGTTCTTCGGGAATATAAGACCGGATTATCAATTGGTTCCTGTTCACCTTGATTATTATCAAAAGACGGAACAAAACATTTAGGGTTTATCTATGGGATACAAATTGATCCTTTGATAGACTTGTCTATGTGAAATAGATTTGTTTATTGTCAAAGCCTGCGATTTTGGATCGTAGCAACTCTTAGTTGTGGGTGAGATCATCTAAGGGAATCAAGTGCGCAGTATCCTGCTAGGATCATAGGCGTGGGAGCATAACTGTACCTTGGATCAGTGGGAGATTGATTGGGGTTCTACTACAGTCCAGTCCGAAGTTAGCTTGGAGTAGGCTAGTGTCTGTAGCGGCTTAATACAGTGTGTGTTCAATATGGACTAGGTCCTGGGGTTTTTCTGCATTTGCGGTTTCCTCGTTAACAAAATTTCTGGTGTCTGTGTTATTTCAATTTCCGCATTATATTTTCTTATCTTTATAATTGAAATAATACAGGTTGTGCGTTAGATCATCAATTAGAGTAATCCTACCTTTGGTTGTTGATTGTCATTGATTGATTCTTGGATATTGGTCTTTGGTACCATCCAACTTATTCCTTGTATTTGATTAGAAATCGCAGTTCCTTCTTGAGTAAATCAAATCAAGAGAGAGATATAAACTCGTTGATATACTTTTAATTGATTGAGTCTTGTTGATTCTCTTAAAAGTATATTCGAGTTTTCCCATACAGATTGCTAAGCGAAATATTGGGTGGTGTTGTTTGACCCCCACCTTTTCAAGTCTGTCACCACCACAACCGTTCCGCCACCGCCACCACTAATCCACCGCCGCCGCTACTGATGCTACCATCAATCGGCCACCGCCCGCCACCACCACCGGTTTAGATATTTAGTATCAACAACAATAATTGATCTAAATAAAAATAGAATCAGCAGTAGAAGTTGATCCAACTTAGGAGATCAACAGCAGTAGTTGATCCAAAAAAAAGGGATCAAGAGTAGAAGTTGATCCAAACTTAGGGGATCAACAGCAGTAGTTGATCCAAAAAAAAAGGGATCAACAGTAGAAGTTGATCCAACTTAGGGGATCGACAACAGTAGTGGATCCAAAAAAAAAGGATCAACAGTAGAAGTTGATCCAATTTAGGAGATCAACAACAGTAGTTGATCCATGTAAATGGAGTCGACAAACCAAATTTAACACTAAAAAAATGATATATGAATGAGTGAACTTGGCGTGAGTCGAACACGCATCATCCGACATGGAGTCAGTCATGCTACTATCGCACCACAAATTCAACATTTGAAGAATTTACATATATGAAATCCAAGCATTTAAACTACAAGAAATAATTATACTAATCCAAGGAAATGCGGTCACCATAGCAACAAGCACCAATACTATGTTGGAACATCCACCACCACTGCCGCAAACACAAACAACCACCACTACAACTATACCTTCCACCACCATCAAAAACATCCAATAAAATACAATTTATAATAGTGTCATTACCACCAACCTGAAAAATGGCGTCAACAACAGTAGTTGATCCAATAAAAAATTGGGTCAACAGTAGGAGTTGATCCCATAAACGGGATCAACAACAATAGTTGATCCCATAAAAACTGAAGTAAGTAGGTTACTGAAAGGACAATTGCTATACCTGGAACACCATCAACAAATGCAACCAAAAATCACACCCAATCTCCACCACAATCACACTCAAACTCCACCACCAACATCATCATCATTACTCATGTTAGATTTGAGGAACCCTAAATTACTCTGTGTTTGATCTTACATTCGATATTTTAACATAGTTTCAAATAATCCTTCTCCACCACCACCAGCACCACCTCATTCGATATCAAAAATAGTTATTTGTAGGAATCATTAAACTATAATAAAGAGATCTAGACGAGATTGTTATAAATTTATACTTTAATCATGAATCTAATTAGAAAATCGATATGAAATCGACGAAATTAGGTTTTCGAAACCTTAAAACTAAGCTCTGAAATCTATTTCGAAATATTGATTACCATTATCTGATAGTAATGGCGGAGGGGAGAAGGTGGTGGTGCTTGTTACGGTGGAGGCGATCGAGATGATGATAGTGGTGGGAGTGGGAGTGATGCAGATGGTGGTGGGAGGAGAGATGGAGAACTTTTGTTTCTGAGTTCGAGTTCTGTAAATCAAAGAAGAAAGAGATGAGAAGGTTAAAAAAGGAAGTATAAGATTTATGATTTTAATAAAAAATACAATGTTTCCATCAGTGATATTTGTAAAGTTTTCTAGGGATATTTGTGAAGGCCCATCAGAAAGAGGGACAATAATTCAATTTCCACAACATGAAACATGGGGGGCTAAGGCCCAAGTCCGCTAAAAGGTATCCATAAGATGGAAAGGATAAGGAGGGAATTAAGGGAAAATAAGGAGGTTGTATTAGAGAAGAGGTGGCATTAGTGGTAATTAAGGAGGTTTAGGACATGTGGCATGATGTCATAAGAGGAAGGGCTTTTGGAAAAGTCTATAAAAGGAGGTACATTGTACAATGGAAGCAAGTTCTCTCTCATACCATTCCTAGAAAGTGTTGTCATTAAGGTGTGACTAGGACGGGTAGAACCAAGATAAGATTCACCCCTCAATATTTGGCGACCATACCCGGAGGCTCGTGCCTAGCCCACCATGATACACCAAGGAAGCATTAGCGCGGACGCGTTGAAAAACCAACCAAACATACTACCTACTAACCCCGATGAAGTAATAATATAGGAAGGAAGTGAGTATAGTGAAGATGAGATACCAATACAAGACTGTGTCACGCAGCCAACCCACGAGCCTCAGGATCGAGAGGCAGGAACAACACAAGGGAAAAGCATACAACGAACAACCTCGGCTCCACATTCCACATCACTAACTATGCAAGGCATACATAAAGAATTAGAAGAACTCGCACAAAGGAAACAGGAGATGAAGGAATGGATAAAACAAGCCACATCAGCAGGCCAAGGCATCACCGAAGGAACGACGGTAAACGAAAAATGCAAGGATAACAAACCGAAGGAAATGTTCGCAAGAAGCCGTGGCAGAGTACCTAGAGACAAACTACCGCGTGGTAAAACAGGACAACTACAGCTCCACAAGCATCCCTTACTCAGCGAGCATCAGTGGATACCAATACCCGTAGGGTTACATATCACCAAAATTCAAAGTTTATGATGGACAAGGGAACGCGCGAGAGCATCTCAGCCGATTCCTGTCAGCAATGAATGATAAATCCTCTGATGGAAAGATGTGTCTAAAATAATTCCCAAAGTCACTCACAGGCACAGCATTCACCTGATACGACAACCTGAAAACGAAAAGTACAGACTCGTGGCAGACCATGTCCACACTCTTCCTCAGAAAATTTTATTCGTACAAGAGGAAGATCACATAAATAGACCTGAGTAGGTGCGGTCAGCGGACATGGGAAAAGATAGGGAAATACAGCTTCTGATTCTGGTATATCGCGTTGGACTGTCATGAAGACACCAGGGAGGAAACGCTAGTCAAAATCTATATATGTGGATTGACATCTACTTTTAAAATGAGATTGATCAACTTCAGATTCCAAACTTTCATCGAATTAGAGGAAGCGGCAGAAAGATCGCTGACTACATTGAAGAGACACACGCAGAATGCCCCTGGAATTACACAATCAACGTCGTATCTGAAACGACACGCAATGTAAGGCCCAACAATGGTAAGGGAAGGAATGACCTATCCCATACTATTGATAGGAACCCAGGAGGAAACAAAGGGGGGAAGCGAGACTCCAATCCTTCCCCTCCCTTGCCTTGCAGTCGGGAGCAGATAATTGAGCTCTTGGAACAATGGATAGCTAGCAAGGAAATCAACTTGCCCCCGACATTGCTGGATATTTCAGTTATAAAGATAAATAATATAATGCGGAAAAAGAAATAACACAGACACCAGAACTTTTGTTTACGAGGAAACCGCAAATGCAGAAAAACCCTGGGACCTAGTCCAGTTTGAACACCGAATTGTATTAAGCCGCTACAGACACTATCCTACTACCAATTAACTTCATACTGGAATGTATTTGAGACCGAACTAAACCCTCCCAGCAATCCAGTTACAGTCACGTTCCTTACGCTTCTTGAATCCCAGCAGGACTCCGTGCAATTCCCTTAGCTGACGTCACACCAACTAAGAGTTTCTTCAACTCAATTGAAGACTTTAAACCAATCTTTCTCCCACAGATAAGCCTATATGTGATTTCCTTTGCGATCAAAAAGTTTGATCAAGGTGATGGAAATTGATAGCAATAGAAAAACTCTAGCTAACCTCAAAATCTGGACTTATGCAACCCGAAGTGCAGCCTAGATTATAATTCACCTCACAAGTATAAAACTTGTGGAATCAACAAAGTCTGGAACGAAGAGAACTTTGATGATTTCTATCTATCTTGTTCAAGTGAGCAGCTCAACAATCAAACAAGATCAGGATACTCGATCTATCAAGATAAATAATAGTTGGACCTGGCTTCATGAATCCCTGTGAAGTCTTTGTAGTTGCTAAACCCTAAAAAGGGGTTTTAGGAAGAGGACGACTCTAGTTACAACTAGGACACACCAAGAAAAGTAGTATTGGAATTCAAAGATCCTAGTTGCTTGAAGTTCCCCTTTTATAAACATTCAAAGCATAGGTTGCTTTAGGTTTAACCTAAGATAGCATTGGAACAAGCAAACAATATCCACCGTTAGATGAATCATTGAATCTGATTTACATAACAAGACCATGCATATGAATGGTTAGGATGAACCGTAACCGAACCATGTATAAGACCACGCTCATGAATGGTTAGCCGAAGCTAGCCAACTGAACTAGAAGGTTGAGCATTTTCATAAACACTGAAGACTTAACTCGAAACACAATCAAGTGATCAAATATGTCTATTGTATTTTTAGAGATTATTCAAATGCAAATTATATCGGAGAAATAATTCTATATGCATAAGAATTTAATCGACATGGTAAGTAGGTATACAAGGTACAATCACTTAACATGTTCGTGAAAATTTATGTCACGGTACGTGTACCAGTATGTAAACCTTAAGACATAACCCAGTTCCGGAGTCCACATAACCTTTTCGGTATGGGTACTGGTATGGATATCATTTAAGCATAGCCTAGTTCTGAAGTCCACGGAAATTTTATGGTATGTGTACTGGTATGGATACCATTTAAACATAGCCACGTTCCGGAGTCCACATAACTTTTCTGGTACGCATATCTGTATGGAACCAAACCGGTTTCGTAACTCACAGTTCTTTTCTGGTATGCGTACTGTTTTGCGTACCAATCCGGATTCATGAGTTCCCAGACTTTTACAGGTGTGCATACGAATATGCATACCAAAAATCTGTTTATCGACATATAGCTACTTTGTTTCGTGTACTGGCATTACCGCTTCAGACTTATATCAGTTTCCGAGTTTGTAAGACTGATATATACACTATCTTATATCCGAACCTATAGTAGTTTTATATTTCTTTAAATCGATTCGTGATGAGCACGAAAGTGCGAAGCATTTTCACCCATAAATATATTAGTTGGGACTCATTTTATCACTAATAAACTTGTTTGTAGGTGTTTTTATGAAATAAGCTCTTATGGATAAAGTTGCTCGAAAAGTGGTTTTTGTACCCCGGAGGACACATGTTATTCGGACTCTCAGTTTTGGATAAGGGGTACCCAATTACCAAGAGGCATCCTAATTTCTATTCACACTCCCGGATTGGATAAGGGGAGGAGCGGTGATTGCCTTTGATTTTTAAAAGGAAGGATATATTCTCGATTTGAAGAAAATAGAGGTGAAGATATTTTTTGTGTTATTACATGCTGATTTGGAGAAGATTTGCCGTGGGAGTATATTCTGCATTGATTGGAAGAGTTATATGGAAGGAAATGGAAAGAAGATATTTTGTTTTGATTTGTTATTATCCTGAAGATAGTTCAACAGCTCATATACACGTACCAGAAAAGAGAAGGAGAATAAAATCTTCATGATTTGGCAGAGAAATCAAAAGAAGATATTTTCGGATTTAAGTGATTTAATTCTCTGAGTTGTAGTAGGAAGTTACGTAGGATATTCTTTTAATATTTGTGGATGTCTAATGAGGGGTTTTGGGATGAATCAAACAACTTAGAATCGCGTGATAATAATGGAAAATATTCCCGTGGAGAATAATGGAGTAAAGAGAGAATATTTGCTCATTGAACAAGAGATATTGGGTGTTGCTGAGACTATATAATGAGTTTACTGGAGTCATAGATGGGTATCGAGAGTTGGGAGAGTTTGTAACGCCTGTTTAGCGGTTTATGTTATTTTTCTCCTTTTCTTCATTGTAAACACCATTTGAGCTATATAAAAAATATTTTGAGAGTGTCTACATCATGAGTAGCTAAACCCCAACTCTGGGACGACGGAGGAAGCCGAATTTCATATATGGGTAAAATTATTTTATTCTCTATATGCCTTTTGCACTAATTAAAATAGAATTATGATTTTGATTAATTAGTTATCATTTCATTTGATGGGTCATAATTTCTTAGATGTTTTGATGTCCCATACTTAAGATTTACAACTAATATTTTGAGAATCTATCTTGGCAGAAATAAGAGTCCATGTTTTTATTTATTGAGCTAGAATTGTTGAAGAATAAATAATTGAACTTGATGATATGAATTCGGTGAAATCCTAGTCCCAGTAACTCTCGCTTTTATTTATCATTTTCATTAAATCCTTAAATTAATCTTCACAAGTCCTAGAGTTCGAATCTTTATTACTACAACAACAATTAAAAATCACATCAATTCGAAACATTCCCGAATAACATCAATGACACATATCATTGTTCCAGGCTATTTTTGAATGATAAAACTTGAATCATGATTTTGATTGCGAAAATAAATTGTCCTTAACTGAAATTCATCAAGTATGGACAATGTTAATTATGCTTATTCGTATTTGGAGAACTATCTACAAGATGAATCTTGACTCAAATTCTTGATATGCTTATGACAGTATAATTAGTTATGCAACATCGTCTCATAGATAGAAAGATGAATATAACTTGAGAAATAGGTGATTCAGTCTTCACTTACCTTCTGTTGAAGAATTTCTCCAAAATCTTCGGTTGATCTTCGCCTTCAAATGGTAGAACGTAATGATGATTGTCGTGATGTACGTTTCTCAACTACACTTCTATCCTAATCCGAGACTTAACTAATTGTAGACTAGAAATCAAGATATAGTTTTGACAACAAGCTTGAGAAAGCAACACTCGTGAGTTCGACCGAGCAATGCTCTAACAGTTCTTCTATCTAATTTCAAGACAAACTTCTCACATGCTTACATAAACTCATAACAAAGCGTTTGCTTGACTCTCAAGTTACCTTAGCTTTAATTTAAGCAACCTCTAATTTTGAAAGTCTATAATTATAGATACTCAAACAACTTGAAAATTCAATGCTTGACACTAACCTAGGTATCCTCTAAGAAACATAATTAGGTTTACTACTTAAAGACTTTAGTTAGGGATTCGTGAATCCAGATACGACTATCTTTACCTTGATAGTTCGTGTATCCTGATCTTGTTCTTTCTGTTTGTCAAGGTTTTCGTCAATCTCCTTCAGGAACGAGATAGATAAAAATCACAAAATTTTCTTCGTCCCAGACTTTGTGATTCCTCAATATAGATATCTAAAACTATTATTTGTTGATCAGTTTAAGAGGTGGTTAATAATCCATCCTTCTCAACTAATTGAGTGTAAGTGTTCCGTATTTGTGAGGTTTGCTAGCTTTGTCTATTGCAAGCAGATTTCCAAGTCTTGATCTATTCGATCTAAATGGAAATCAAATGGGATTATTTGTTAGAGGCATATTAGTATCAAAATTCTTCATTGAGGTTGAAGCAAATCTTAGGCTGTAAAGGACACCAACTAAGGGAATCAATTGTGTAAAGCCTTGCGAGGTTCAAGAGACGTAAGGAGCACGACTACAACTGAATTACTTGGAGGGTTAATTCGTTCTCAATTATAATCCAGTCTGAAGTCTGATTGTAGGCTAGTGTCTGTAACGTATTAATACAGTTTGGTGTTCAAATATGGACGAGGTCCCGAGGGTTTTCTGCAGGTGCAGTTTTCCTCGTTAACTAAACTTCTGGTGTCTTTTGTTTTTCCTTTTTCATGTTATGTTTTTTTTATCTTTATAATAAAAATATCATAAGTAGTATGTAATCAATCTTAATAGATAAGTCCATATTAATTTTGATCAATTACGAGTCCCGTTCTTGTTGAACTCGTATCTTGAAAGATAGATAACAAATTTATTACTTGACAGAATTCGAATCCTATTTATTTGAATATGACTAGATTGATCTTAGATATTGATTTGCGAGATCGTCTAAATGCTCTTTTATACAATCAGGATCACGTACTTTATTGTTTCAAACATTTTGATTGTGGAAGAGAAAAAGATGTAAGCTTGATGTACATATTTTTAAAGGATCTTTAATTAGATCTACTTGCGATTATATCAAGTTTTCTCCATACAGGTTACCGAACGAAAAAGTTGGTGGTGTACCTGGTACCCTCCTCCTTTTAATGCACTATAAAGAACGGTTACAAAGTTTGAAGAAAGGATGGGGCTGTTAAGTCTCATGTGGAAGCAAGTTTGGAAACGCTTCAAAATTATGCATGAGATGTTATATATTTCTATTCCTAAATATATGTTAAAGTACTCTTAATGGCTTGCACTTAATATCAAATATGTGCCAGATCTCGAGAGCATGTACCACATTATTATGGGCATTCACGAAGTATATATATTCTGAGCGAGTATGTTGGATGTGATGGTGGTAAAATGTATGTTAGATTGGTGATTGCTTTGGGAATCGCTCAAAGGATTAACCCTAATAATCACGTTGGAAGAATCTGATGGTTTGTTTCAGATACACGACAATCATGGCATGTACTGGATTATAATATTAAGTATTATTCTTCTTTCTGGGTGAGAGTACAATATGTAGTTAGCTCACTGGTTAGGTGGATCTAGCGGTGATTTTCTGGATGGTTCTCTTAGTAATCAATAGTGGAATCTGTTTAAAGATTCGTTAATGGTGGTCAAAGATTTTCATGGTGTTTGTGATACATGATCAATTTCACAAGTATTCTTCAGGTAAATGATGGTTTTGAAGACTTTTATCAACATCATGTTGTTTTTTCCGAAGAGATGGTTCTACGAAGATGGAAGTTCGGATGTGAGCTTTAGAAGTAATTCTACGAGTATATAGAGATGGTGTACAACTCTGGTAGAATATGGAGGTTATTTCCCGTGATCGTCTTATGCTTGATAGCATGATCCGAGGTGGATATTGTTCGTAAAACCTTGGATTTCCTGTTAGGTTTCCCGTTATCGGTTTACACATTGAGGTGGACTTCCTAATCTAGGTTTGATATAATTTATAAAAGATTTTAGTTTCCTAATCAGAGACTAATACTTGGTGGCCAGGTTTGTATTTTTTATATGTAAGGCTAAAACTGTAGGTTTGTAGATATTCAGCCTAGAAGAGTGATAAATCCTTATGCTTAGGAAATCTCTTTGTTGGGAGGGTCGAGAGTTACCGTGAAGGTCAATATCGTTGTTAGAGAAAAAATTGTAGAGAGAGGATTTTAGTATTCTAGTGTTCGGGTTTAGGGATTTTCCCTAAACCAAGTTTCTAGTTTCCATGTTTCTCATATGTTATTAGCAACTCTGAAGAAGGTGTGGAAGAGAAGACATGAGGCTGGTTTGAAGAATGGTTAAGAGAGTTGATTTCTTCGGTTTCTTCAATGGTATTTTCAGGTATGTCTTTGTTAACTCTTTGATTCTTGTCTTTGGTTACAGAAAGAGCATGTAATGATCTTTGATTATAATGGAAGTTTTTCTGATGGTGTTGGTCGATGATGTAGCCTGTAAAGGTGAACCACATATATCTTGTATTGTGTTGTGTGATTATCTTTTGTTTCTTTTCTTATTTCTCCAATATTTGGGTCAAATCACCAACTGCACTTCGTGATCCTCTGTTCCGCTGCGTTTGGGTTGCCAATTTACCCACACTTTTTATATTATATCATCAATATTATAAAAAGTAGTGGTGTTTGAATTTGAGATTAAAAATTCAATGAGAGGCGTGGATTGATCCCAGAGGCCCATCTTGTGGTCCATGTCGTCTGAATCCTAGGCCTGGATTGATCCGAGAGGCCTATCATGTGGTCCATTGTCCTCTGAATCGTGTTTTTCAAGTCAACAGCCAAGAAAGTTCAGGTAATATCAAGTAAGGGTGTATGTACGAACGAAATAAGAGAGGGTGATGATCTAGGCCGACTTCGGTCGTACAGATGTTCCCATTTTGGGTATGCATGTTGAATAATAAGCGAAAAATGATGGTGTACGTCTGAGATCAGTGGTGTACATATAAGTAGGGGTGAGAATGAGCCGGTATGGGCCGGTTTTTAGCTCATCCGCATCCAATCCAATTAATTACGGATTTTAAATTTTACATCCGCATCCAATCCAGCATCTACGGATAATCCAATGGTCTTGTTTTAGTTAAGATTTATAATGAAAAAATAAATCCAACATAGACGACTTCTTATAGAACCTACATATTATGTATACGTATATAAGTATAAAAGTGTCATGGACAACAGTCCTACCAAACACCTTAAGAATTGCTAAACTATCTATATATTTTCTGAAGACTATATCCAACGGTTATGGGTATCCGACGAATTTTCATAGTTGCATCCGGAACCAATCCGTTGGATTTCAAAAATCACATCTGCATCTAATCGAACGGTTTGGGTATCCATCCGCAAAAATATGGTTGGTCCCGGTTAATTCCTCGGATTACGGTTAAAATGCTCACCCCTACATATAAGGGCCTTCTCATTTTCCAGGTAGTGAAAACTACTGTGAGACCCATTTTTTCAGATTTCTCCACTGTGAAACCCACAGACCCAATTTCTGGGAAAAACTTACTCCAACACCCATAGTTTCGGAAATTTTGTTTTTCATTTTTTTCTCCATGCCGGTAAGCTTAAATCTGGTTTCTCCCTTTTAACCAAGGAAAGATTCGAGAGAATCAAGAGGAACAAAAACTATGTTTGCACAGACAAGCAGTATTCTGAGAAAATTCGATAGTTTCTTACATTCAGACCCATACAACAACAATAACAACGAAGACGATGAGCAATTATCTGTTCGCAATAGTAGCTCTTCTACAACGAGTACATAAGGAGGATATTTCGACGACGAAAATCGATTAAGTTTTGAAAGCTCTCTGTGGAACCAATCAGCTGCTACATCTCCGTGGAACCAATCAGCTATTGTATCTCCGTGGAATCAACCATGGAATCAAACGTATACTTCTCCGTTTCATAAATCTCCTTGTTCTAAATTCGCAGTTGTTACTCCATTAAACAATTCTGATGATTGTAATCACGGTTTAATTGGGTCTCTTGTTCGAGAATACAAAAATATATATTCTCTTGCTGTTGTTGGTGATCTTCTCTACGTCGGTTCCGACAGCAAGAACATCCGTGTTTGGAAAAACCATAAAGAATACACTGGTTTCAAATCAAATAGCGGTTTAGTTAAAGAAATCATCATTGTCGGTGAGAAAATCTTTACTAGTCATCAAGATGGAAAGATTCGAGTTTGGAAAGTTTCAGGAAAGATTCGAGTTGTGATGATAAATGATGAGATTATTGTGTGGTATAGTGTTTGTTAATGATGAGGAATTATGGGTTTGTATTAAAATCGTGTTTGCAGGGAATTGGATACAATACAAAGAGAAGAATGTTAACAGAAAGCCTTGGTATACAATGCCAACAACATGTTCGAGAAAAGGCCTGAGTGGCTTGTGTGCAACCAGGTTACAACAACGGCTAGCTCTTGGGTTTGAATGGTTCGTGGATGTAGTTTCGGAGACCAGAAACAAGAAACAGAGAATGGGTACGAGTTTATTGGCCTTTGGGTAGAGTTTTCAAGATACTATGAGTTGTATGAAGAGTGAATTGTCATGGAGCTCGTGTTTGGTTTACTTTTTCGTCACAGAGGCCAAGAATGTTCGTCATTCACTTATTCGACAAAAGAATGTACTCGAGTGTCACATGCAAAGAGATTACAATGTATGAACTATGAACAATGTACTCGAGTGGTTGTTGTCATGATTGAGCTATGAATAAATGGATTGATGAATGGATCAGTGAAGTGAGTTAGGAATGGTGGTGTTGATGTTGGTTTCAATGGGTTATGCATTTAAAAGAAAATTGAGCTAAAAGGATGTTGCGGTGGAAAGGAAAAGGAGATGGAAGTGCAAATGGGTTTGGTGTGCGTGTGACGTGCATTTAAAGGAAAACTGAGGTGTGAATGGTGATGCAATTTATGCATCTACAAAATTTGTTGCATAACTTGTTATGCATTCTCGAAATTGGTTGCATAACACGTTCTGCAGTTTTTTTTTTTTTTTGCATAACTTGTTATGCAGTCCAGAAAACGGTTGCGTAACACGTTATGCAGCTGCTTTTTTCTTAGTATTGAAACCAACAAAAAATAAGGCTGCATAACTTGTCATGCACCTACAATAATATCTACATAACATGTTATGCAGTCGTGAAAATGGATGAATAACCTGTTATGCATCCGAAAATATGACTGCATAATGCATTATGCATCGAGAAAATTGTTGCACAATCTTTTACGCATCGAGAAAATAGATGAATAACCTGATATGCATCTGTAAATATGGATGCATACTACATTATGCATCAATTTTTTTATGTACGCACAAATCAACCAAAACAATGGTTACATAACTTGTTATAGATGCATAACTTTGTTATCCAAATGCATAATTTGTTATGCAGTGGAGAAAATGGTTGCATAATTCGTTATGCGTCTGCAGAATGTGTTATGCATCTTTTTTGGTGGATGCATAATGGTTATGTATCAAGTTTTCGAAAATTTTTCCTAAAATGATGATCACCTCCGATTTTTTGGTGAAAAACAAAAATTTGATATTCTTGTTTGTACTCGTTGCGTAGCTCTCTTAAAAAGATTTTCAACGATATAAAATTTGTAAAATTCCAAGGCGCAGATTTTTAGATATATTATATCCAAGTTGCGTTGCCAATTATACCCCTGATGCATAACCGCGGATGAATAATCCTTCATGCAGACATTTTTAATAATTTCATATAATTATGGGTGTCACGGAACTAAAAATTAATTGTGGGCCTGACAATGAGAATATTTTATTTTTTTTGGTCTGCGCCTAATTTTCCCTTCCAGATAGTGGAAATTGAAATATTGTCCCTCCTTCTGATGGGAAGACAAATATCATTCTCTACTATATTAATATCCCTAATCTAAAAATAAGAAATTCAATTAATTATACTTTCCTTTAATACCCTTTTGAGACTTTAATGTTCACTTTTATATTTTAGATGTGAAAGGAAACGATATATTTTCACTTCTTCTTTCTTCGCCATCACCACCACCCCTCCTGCCATTATCTCCACTATCAACAACATTTAGAATTACAGAGATAAATATTTTCCTCGTCGGAAGTAAATCTCAGATGCAGAAATCAAGTTTGATAATCATCCTCAACAGTTTATATTCTTCTTCTTCTTACATTCCTTATTTGTAAGAGTGATTTTGATGGTCAGTTGATCATTTAATAATTCTAGAATTTGATTTTAGGTTTCGATTTTGTGGTGATTTTGAATTGAAGATTTGAAGTTTTGTAGAAGCTTAATTAATAACTAAATTTGGGTCTGGTGACCTGGTGGTGCACCAGGGAGATAATAGAGAGTTTGGTTCGATGGGTTAGTAGTCTTCTTTATTCAGGATTTTGTTTTTACATTTTCATCAAGTTTTGTCATAAGATGTTGATTACGGTTATATTTTGGAAGTTTAAGAACTAAAGTTGTAGTTGGTTTAATGGGAATCCTTGAAGCTTTTTGCTAGATCTAATTACTGTTCTTAATTGGTTAATGTTTCATACTTTCTTCTATATCATGTTGATGTTGGATTTATGCTTTAGATGATTGTTACTGGATTTAATTTTTGATAATTATTGTGGTTTGTTGCTAGGTGAACAATGTTGGTGGCTACTGCAATGAAGGAGATGAAGTTGTTGTTGTTTATGTTTTTATGGGATCAATTGTTGATGTTGACCCAATTTTTTATGGGATCAAACTCTTGTTGTTGACCCAATTTTTTATGGGATCAACTCATGTTGTTGACCCAATTTTTTATGGGATCAACTACTGTTGTTGATCCTTTCAATTTCTATTGTTGACAATATTTCCTTGGATAAGTATAATCATGCTTGTAGTTTAAATCATGTAAATTTCTTCCAATGTTAAACTTGTGGTGTGATGGTAGCATGACTGACTCCATGCCAGATGATGCGTGTTCGACTCACGCCAAGTTCACTCCATTTTTACATGGATCAACTTTCATTGTTGATCCTTTTTTTTGGATCAACTACCGTTGTTGATCCCTTAAACTGGATCAACTTCTGTAGTTGGTTCTATTTTTATTTGAATCAACTATTGTTGTTGATACAAAAATATATGAATCAGTGGTGGTGGTGGCAATGGCAGCCGTGACGGTGGCGGTGGTGGCGGCGGCGGCAGCGGTGACGGTGGCGGTGGTGGCGGCGACGGACTAGTGGGGGTGGAGGACTGGTGGTGGTGTAATGCTGGTGGTGAAGGAGTGGTGATGGAATATTAGTGGTGGTGGCGGTTGGTAGGTGGTGGTTGTTGAACGATGGTGACGGAATGGTAGTTGAATGTTGGTGGTGGTGGTGGTAGTGGTAGTGGTGAAGTGCTAGAGGAAGAAATTCTTTCCATTTTGAAATAAAGAAAAATATTATGTGGGTGAGGGTATTAAGATAATCTAGTTTTAAATGGATAAGGTTATTAAAAAGTAGGGACATATTTATTGTTGTATAAGGATATATTTATTGGGATTCAAAAGTAAGGACATATAAATAATGTACCCTTCCAGATATTGCATTAATATTTCTCGGGTTGGGCCAGGTACGGAGTTTCTGTTTCTGCAGCCAGGCCCTATTGTGGTTATTTTTCCGGTTTTCCCCATTGATCATTTCTCCGTTCATTCTTAAACTGCCATTGTGACAATTGTTCATTCTTAAACTGCCGAGTACTCGGTTTCTCAAAATATGAAACTGCCAAAGATAGAATTGATTCCTTTTGAAAGCTATTGGAAGTTGGAATAAGGTGAAAGCAAATCAAGAGAAGAAAAGGAGTATTAGAAGTGTCACTGTTGATTGTGTACAAGAGGAGGTAAATACACAAAACTAGAAGAGAAGGAAGCCTACCAGCGGATTATCAACAGAGGAAGCGGATGACAATTGTAACAACATCAGAACACATCAATGATATATTTTCAGCACAGTTCTACAATATCCAGACTGATATTGCACAAGTCATGTCCACTGATACTGTATACTGAACTAGCCTCACCCCGTAATCTAACTTTTGCTCTGTCCTGTGGTCTTTTCTCTCCTCCAAAAACAGAAACCCAGTGTTTGTATGAAGCCATGGATCCACAAAGCAAAAGATTATCATTGGAAAATGATTCACAATAGGGCAATTCATTCATCAACCAACATGTGATTCATGGAAAATATTTAGTCTCTTTTAATGTAAGGTGTGTCAAAATGACATTCAAAATAGATTTTAAATTCCTGCTCTGACAGTAACAGCTAAATTAAAAAAAGTGATAACTTCACCTTAAAAAATGGTAGCAAACAATTGCCATTAACATTCATGGCAAAATAGGTGCAACCCTCGACAAGGGGAATGAAGTGCACTAATACAAAAGTATAGATAACAAACTACGGAAACACTTGATAAATATTCTCAAATCCATTCTCGCGATAAACTGCATCTAATAAAAGAAACCAAGAACTTTCCCACCAACATTCTTTCTCCTAGCCTCTTCATGGTCCATGATTCCGGCGGATGTAGTCAACACAATGTACCCAAACTGCATGTTTCAAACCATTATCAGAGGAAGAATATTTTATTACAAGAGTTGAGAATATACTTCACAACTTTGATTTATCAACACTAAAGTGATTTAATGTTCACAAAGTTGGATATCTTTTTTTCTTCTTATAAGTCCAGAACAATGAAAGTGCAGCAGATTGAATTACATTACTCCTAATAGTGACAACTCACTGGCAATAGTTGAAATTATGAACTCCAGGCTACTCTCTTCACAAATTTTATCATTATCCACAAACCAAACTACTTTTCTGTCAAGCATAATGGAGGATAACATAATTACCTGTCTCGAGGGAAGTAACCTAGCAGTCCATGGCTCAATCTCTTTGACTCCAACGTCAAAACGGGGACTGATAACCCCACACTTGTTAAGTCTACCATTCAGTTCTACAACGATCTTGCCAGACCTATGATCATCAACATATTCAAACTCCCCGATGTAACCTACAACCAGAACCAAATCATAAATAAGTCATACATAATTTAACAGAGAAGCTGCAACAAAAAGGATGGTTTTAGAGTACAAAACTAACCATGTTTCTGCATGACCATGAGAAACTTGATGATCACTTTGGAGGAAGGCCTAATCATAACCTGTCGCTTCCCACGCTTCTCTGCGTTATACATGCTTTTAAGAGCATCATTCAAGACACTGATTCTAACCATCCTTGCTAAAGCTGGTAAGCACCAAACAGGAGAAGAGTTAGTAATCTCAACGGTTCGAAAGACTTTTAACAATAAATAAAACAAGAACAAAGAGTCTTGTGCATCCTGCTAGAATGAAACCAAAATCAAAAGAACATGGAATTAGCAAAAGAAATGAAGAAATCAATAAAAATAAATTTGAAAAACAATTTCCCCATTAGGAGACAATTTATCTTGCAGTATTGAAAGTTGGAAGGCAAGTTACAAACAAACTCAATACATATTTCTCACAGGTTTTCTTACACCAAAAAACTCATCAGTTTTCAGCATAGGATTTTACTACATCACACTGGGGGTTGCTTAGCTTATTTCATACTCACCGCGGAAACAATTACAGTATATTACAAGGAATTTAGTAGCCCGCTTAATGCTTTATCAATCCAAAAAAACAAAACAAAAAAGTTGCCGATTTAAAGAACATGTGACAAATACTTATTGCAATAGAACAGGAGGATTGTCTTACACTTAAACCTCACTACTATACTACAGTTCTTGTCAATTAGACAAGCCCCCAAATTCCTCAGCATATAATTATTCTAGTGCTAAGGTTTGCCTCAACTGTCCCACAAAATTGACATGGCTCACACCATAACTTTTAAGTATTTAACCAAACCCAACTTGAGTGTAACCATTTCACATCACATTTTAAGCTCTACCCTTGGACCAGCAAGTTGCAAATTTTCAGTAGGTACCTAAGACTGCTTCAAGACTACTACCAGTTAATATTAAAACCACGTACCCAACAATGGCCAACACATGCTCTTAGTGTAGAGGCTTTAAAACATAACAGTGCATCTAGAAGCACAAATCCTGATAGAAATGTGTAATGATACATAAATCACTTGCATTCAACAAAACCAACCCCAACAAATTAAATATACAAATAAATACAGTCTTAAAACTTCTCACACCCATTTTTCACAAAACCTATAATCCAACAAACACAAAAATTAACGACAAAATTACAAGATCTGATTAATCGAAATGGAATAACATACTTAACCAACTAACCAAAAAAATACTGTACATGGAAACCCTAACACATCAAGTCATTAACGATTAAAACCTAAATCAAACATACACTAGAGCAAAACACAAAAAAGAGGTTAGGGGAAAAAGAATAAGAGGAATAATAGAGTTGAGAATAATCCATGGATTTGAAAACTTTTAACTAGATCGTGTTATAAGCTACTAAAATAAAGTCTAGTAAGATAATTTTGATACAGGATGAATGAGAAATCGGACCTGGTTGAAGATGTCTTCTTCTTCCTCGTTCTTCGAGTGTGAAGAGTTAGGGAGCACAAACTAGGGTTTTGTCTGCAGGAGGGGTTGAAATGTTGAACCATTAACCCTACTTATTTCTACGGAAACTCGTGCAATTACGGGACTACCCTTCTTTACTGTTTTGGCATGTGCACTACGTCTTGTACAAAAAATAATTACTACCTTGGCACGTGCACTACATCTTGTACAAAAAAAATTACTCCCTGTTACAGGGTTTACGGTCCATGGATATGTTGTCCATCTAGTTACCTAGAGTTTCTCCTTTATAAGTATAATATAAAAGAAAGGAACAATATCGTTTGGTCCTTCTTTAGGTGGTCTCATGTCTGCTTAGTCCTTTCAGAAATCACATTTTCCATTTGGTCCATAATTATTTAAAAATATTAAATGGACCAAAGTACCCTTCTGTGTTAATTCTTACTTATTTTTTGTAGCAATTCATTTTGTATGATGAACTCCGGAGTTCATTCCTTCAAATGAACACCTAATAAAAACCTAAAAAAAATTGTTTATTTATTTTTTGTAGCAGTTCATTCTGTCTGATGAACTCCGGAGTTCATTCCTTCAAATAAACACCTAATAAAACTAAACTAAATCACATATGAAAAACAGAACACAAAGACAATCCTCCTGATGAACTCCTGTAAGACAATCCTCCTGTAAAATGAACACAACACAAAGACAGAAAACAGAGTTCATTCTTTCAAATAAACACCTGATAAAACCTATATGGAAACAGAGTTCATTCTTCAAATGAACACCTGATAGAAAATATAAGAAAACGGTCGACAAAATGAACACCTATCAAAAACTAACTAATTCAAACCTAGAATTGATTTCATTCTTTAAGATGAACACCTAACAATTCAAGATCGAAAAACAGAGTTCATTCTTTAAATGAACCCACAAAAAAATCCACAAAAATCGGAGTTCATTCTTTAAATGAACCCACGAAGAAAATACATAAACACCTAACTTCATCTTCGTCTCCATCATTCTTCAACACCAGCAGAAAAACATCAAATTCAAGATCTTCAACACGAGCAGCAAACATCAAAAAATCAAGATCGTCATCAAAATCAAAATCTTCAACATAAAAAATCAAGACCTTCAACACGAGCAGCAAGACAAAGATCATCATCTTGATCTTCAACACGAGCAGCAAACATCAATATCGGTTCATCCTTCACAGTGACTTGATTTCAGATCTGATTTCATCTTCAAATCTTCATCAGCAGCAAACATAAAACAAAAAATAGAGTTCATTTTAAGAATGAACTTCATCAAATTCATCATCTTCAAACAATAGCAGCAGCAGTGACGAAGAAAAACATAAATCTATCGTCGTCTTCATCATCTTCATCGTTTTCATCATCTTCTTCAAGAGAAAACAGAGTTCATTTCAAGAATGAACTTCATCAAATTCATCATCTTTAACAGTAGTAGCAGCATTGACGAAGAAAAACATAAATCTATCGTCGTTTTCATCATCTTCATCGTGTTCATCATCATCTTCAACCACAGCAGCATCAGACAGGGAGAAAAAACAAAAAACTTCGTCACAAAATCGTCGTCTTGTTCATCATCTTGATATACTCATCATCTTTATCATCTCTGCAAATCGTCTTCATCATCTCTGCAAAATAAAAACCCTAGAACTCACACAAATCTTCACTGTTTATGTAGTAACAGGAGAAGGGAAAAAAAAAGAGAAACTAGATCTGAAAATATGGAGGTGAGAGAAAGTAAATCTGAAAATGATTTATTCTCTCTTGATAATTAAGTATATATGTCCTAGGGTGACGTCATAATGATGTAATGGACCCAAAAGGGTGTTATTTCCACTACAAGATGATAATTACATCATCCATGACGTCACCCTAGGACCAAACCATAATTTCTCGGACCAAACGATAATATATATTTTAAAAGGACCAAACAGAAAGTTGACTCAGTCAACTGAACCAAACTAGCTCTAAAATATTATTTCTAGGACCTATTGGTATTTCCTACATAAAAGAACCTATGTATTACAACTATTAATAATCTCCTTTATCTTTTTTGTCTCCTACATCTCCTTACTTCACTTTTAATCTCCTTAATCGCGTTATTAAGCACGAGCTCTCCACCGTCGATTTTTTTTCTTATGGTAATCATTAACTCAAGTTTGATTTCGTGAATCCCATATTTTTTTCGTTCTATTTGCTTACTGCAAAAGGTACACCTGAACCTTTTTTTTATATATACACACCATACATCGAATGAATATGGTTTATATGGTATGCATAGTTTGTGTTTGATTGATACAAATGCAATATGCTTAATTGATAATGTATTGTGTAATACCCATGGACCATGATGTAAACCCATATCACATATTTGACCTTGTCCCCGCTTGATTCCGTCACATGTCGTGTATGCTTGCACAATACCCACTGATTTTGTTTGATTTGATTTACATCTTTGATAGAATATGATCATGTACTATTTATTTATATGAAAGTTTCAGCTGGTCATCCCCGTTCCCAAAGTTTCATGCGTTCCGGTAGGTCCCAAGTTCGAGCCCCCAATGGCATAATATTGCAGAAATTAACATGGAAGGCAGAGTTAGTTTGTCCCCCTTGTGACACAATATTAGCCACCCCCTCCCCCCATCCGCTTCGGCTCCCTTGGCTAGGTTACCCATGAGGCTCGCTGGTAGGCTAGCACATCAACATGTTCAATTAATGTAATAGTATGTTGTTGGAGCTTAGCTTGTTAGTCTTCCAACTAGTTAATGTAATACTCTTTATCCAATAATAAAAATATTATTTATATGAATAAATAAAATAAAATAAAAATAATATGATTGTGTACTAGTGATTTCTTTCATGTTCCATGAATTTATGATGTAAAGCCTGATTTTTTTGTAAATGAGATATTGCATTGAAAGGCTAAGACTCCGAGAGAGTCGAGGTTACAAAAGAAGTAGAGCCATCAAATCTGGGATTTAAAGGATTTCCCATATTAGATTTATCTACTATAAGTTGCTTAACACTACAAACTGGTGGAGATGTTCCCCATTTAACAGGAGAGTTCACAGTTCTAATAAAGTTAGCCAAAATATCTGCTACTTGATTTCCTAGTTTAGGAATAAAAACAAAACCCAAAAAATTGGTACATAGATGAGTTATTCTATTTGCTTCATTCATGTAGGCTTTGGTACGCCAAGAGATGTCTGCATTGTGTCCTTTGATGTAGTTGAAATTGCTTTCATAGTCCCCCTCAATACTGAAATTCTGAATCTGTTTCTCTTTGGCTCAAACTGCTGCCTGCAAAACTCCTATAGCTTCTGCCTCTTGTGGGTCAAGACTTGTTGCTTGCCCTACTCATCCTCCTTCACAATCTCTTGTATCATTTCTCAAGATAAAAGCATAAGTAGAAGGTATTAATTCTGAGATCCAACACATTAATCTTTAGTGTATTTGGACTTATAGCTTTCCCTTTAGGAGTTAATCTCTCCTTTTGTCTAGGTTTAGTAGGTTTTATTGTTTTGGTAGACCAGAAATCAATATGTCTCTGAATTTCTAAGGCTAGAGTAGCAACATTGTTAGATTTGTTCTCAAAGATTCTATCACATCTTTCCTTCCAGATAAACCACATTTTAGTAAGAAGAAATTCTAAGAAAATGTCTGTCCTAGGGTTACTCATCCAGGTTTTGCATAGTTCTAGAATTGTACTTAACGTATCTAGATTTAAACAGACAAAATTAGGACAAGAGTTCCAAACTGATTTAGCATAATGGCAATGGAAAAGAAGATGTTCTGTTGTTTCTGTTTCAGTCATGCACATTGTACATAAAGGTGTTACATCCTTAACTTTACCAGAAAGTTTAACATTAGTGAGAACTGTATTTTGAAGACATTTCCATAAGAATAGTTTGATTCTTTCTCATATATTTAGTCTTTATAAGGCTTTCCAAAAAAACTCCGGTAAAGATAATCTGACTATATCTAGACCATTTTCATTCAATTTCTCATACATAGATTTTAGAGTGAACTCACCAGATTTGGTTAGAGTCCATCTCAGCCGGTCCTTTCTAAGATTTTGGTTACTATTTTTAAAAAGATATACTTGACTAATTTTGGTGACAATATCAGTTAGGAAGGTTGTGAAAAGCAGAGAAGAGTTCCATGTACCGGTTTCTTTATTAATCAAGTCAGAGGCCCAAACTAGATTGTTATTGATATTTTGTTTTAATCCAGGAATCCAGATATCTTTCCAAATATTTATGCAAAGCCTGATTGATTTACACTTTTTTTTTTTATGATTTACCATAAATCCATGTGTTATCTGTTTTATGTGTCTTATGTTGATTTGCATGTCTATATAATACATTTTGTCTTCATCTGTAAAATAAAAAAATAAAAAATAATTTTTGACCATGACATGCTTATTTGTTGTACATCGCTAGATAATTGCATTATTTAATATATATTATAATGAAACATGTATTTTTTTAGAACGCGCAATTGGGGGATATCAAAAATAATTGGAGGATACAGCTACATGACAAAATAGGGATCCAAATATCAAATCTGGGTCACCGCTTATGTAATTAATTTTTTAATTCCTAATCTAGCCCTCACTAATCAGGTTTAGTGGTTAATAATAATTAGTAAAATCTTAAGTATCTGGGGGATAGATTAGTGTATATTTTTATTTGAATTTGTGTGAGGGAGGTGAGAGTAGAAGGAGGGAAAAATATTTTTGGGTGGAAATTTTTTTGTGAAAATGGAAGATGATTGTGAGGAGAGACTTGCAGCTGCTGAATCTTTAGCTCAACTACAACAACAATCATATATTCAATCTTCGGTTAATGATAACAACTCACAATTGGAATTATATGATGAACCAACACCCTTGGATCATGATTTTTGTGAGCATGATGTTTTTTGAAGAACCAACCCAAGAAAGTAAACATGTTCAACATACAAGCAACCCCAATACACAGGTAATGCTGCTAAGGGTCGAAAATTTGTTTTTGAAACCGCCATTTTTCTCTGAAAAAGCTTGGTGCCGGCATACTCGTAGTATGAATATCACGCTGGCACCACTAGAACCAGCACGGTATTCATACTATTTCCATGCCGGCAATAGATTTCCCCCTTTCTGAAACAATTTCCGGCATGGTCTTTAACCAAAAAAACCATGCCGGCACGCAGTTAACTTTTTACCTACCACCGAATATTCCATGGAATATCCAAACCGGCATGGTTCCCTCCTAACTTTCTATGCCAGTACCACTAATAAAACATCCAGGAGTTAGAGAGTTTTAAACTTAAATACCGGCGTCTTATACAAATTATCGAGCATGCCGGAACCTATTACCGACGTGGTAAAAAAATTACGGACCAAGACGACACGAGATACCGGCTTGGAATCTTTCATATCTAGCATGCCGGTACCACTAGAAACACATCCAAAATTTAGTCACTTTGGTACCGGAGTTGTTTTAGAAGTATCTGGCATGCCAACTCCGGTTTCCGGCGTCGGACCTTGTGTAAAGATCCGGTATTACCAATTTCGGCATCGATGTTCAAGAAAATACAATGCCGGTACTGTTTAAAATTAGGTGCTCTTTTTCAAGTGCATTTCCGGAAAGCCGGAACATTTTTCGAGAATGCCGACACTTATTTCCGGCTTAGGTAGTTTTGGCCGAACTGCCGTCGAGCATGCCGGAAATAGTACCCGACATAGTACTTTAATTTATTTTTGAACTAATTCAATTTTCTTTTCATTCATTCCTTAGATTGTGACATACATTGATCCAACAAATTCCAAACCGCTTGGTCCGGATACTTCCGAATACTATAAAATGCCTCTGGTATATTACCAAACAATATTTTCACCTAGTTTTTAGAACTTTATGTGAGGATTGCTTGTAGTGAAGCTTATAATATTCCATTGTTGTCCTTATGTAGGGAATAAAATCTCCACAGGAAGCGATTGCTTGGGAAAAAGAGATGGCTCTTAAGAACATGTGTGTGTTGGTGAGGAATACCCAACGTTCAGATAATCGTTTTGAGATGGTTTGAGAGAGAAGTGGGCAATACAAGGAGAAGAATAGCCATAAGAGAAAGGGTTATGTATATCCAAAGAAGACTAATAGGGTATACAAGACTCATACGAGGAAGGATAATTGCCCCTTCAAGCTTGTATTCTATTTAAGAGACAAAGAAAAGGAATGGGATTGTGCGGTGTGGTTTGGCCGTCATGACCACCGGGATCCGAAAGATTTTGTTGGTCACTCCCTAGTTGCAAAGCTAAAACCTCATGAATTCGAGGATGTAAAGATAATGACGAAAGCATGTATCAAACCAAGAGTGATTCTCATAGGCTTCAAGGAAAAGGATGATCAGAACGTTTCTTCTCTAAGTATAATCTATAGCGCACAAGCAACCATTAGAAGGGTGGAATCAAAAGGGAGGACCGTTATGCAAGAATTTGAGAAGATAGTTTGGGATCACAACTACACGCGTATCATTAAAAGAGGACCGGATAACAAACCCCTTCAAATATTCATTGCGCATCCTTTTCTTTCACAATTGGCTCATACATGTGGTGGTGTTCTTATGATGGATTGCACCAACAAGACAAACAAATACAACATGCCGTTGTTCAACATCGTGGGGCAAACATCGGACAAGGTGTCATTTACATTGGCTTGGTGTTTAATGGAAAACGAGAGGGATTACAATTATTATTGGGCATTACGAAAATTGAAATTATTGTTCGCGGAAAATCAATTTCCGAGGGTCATCATAATCGATCAAGATGACGCACTAATGAGTGTTATATCCGATATATTTCCGGATGCACAAAATTTCCTATGTACGTATCATATACGTCAAAATGTGACAAAACATCGTCATGCTTTGTTTGAACCCTCTAAGGCGGATATTAATAAGAGAATGGTTGCTCAACTAGAGGAAGATGTTCGCAAGAAGAAACTATCACCCGAAGAAGAAGAAGATGAAAGAGGAAAGATTAAAGAGCGAGTGGACAAAGAATACGATGAAAATCATAAAAAGTGGTTGGAATTTCTAAAGGATTGGGAGAATGTTTATTGGTATCTTACTGAGGATATATATGAAAATAGATTGAACATGTTTATTGCAAAATATAACGAAGTGTATCCAAGTGTCGTCTCATATTGTCGGGATAAATTGTTGGATAAGTTCAAGGAAAAATTTGTGAGTGCATGGACAAATCGGTATAGACACCACAGGAATGAAGCATAGCGGAGTCCGCTCATGGGAGATTTAAAGATCTCATCCAGTCCGGCCAAGAAAACGTGGTTACGGTCACCGAGGCATTTGAACAATACTTTAAGGCTGATATCGATAGGATCAAGAAGGCTTTTGAGAAAAGCTCAATGGAAAGGATGACATCACATTTTTGATATGGTAAATTGCTCTAAGGAATAGAATCCAACGTATCGCAATGGGCAATAAAACATATGATTAAACAAATGGGAAAATAGATAAACTACGCAAACTGGGTGATGTGTGTATTTGTCCTGACATGTCTTGGTTGGGGCTTCCGTGTCTTCATATGCTTGTGAATTATGAAGAAGTGATACCTATTGAGGTTATAGATCCATTTTGGAAGCAACTATCTTTCGACCCTCCCCCTACGGAAGCTCCCGGAAAACCACCATGGGATACAAATGAAGCAAAGGAATTCTATGAAGATTACTCACGTGGAAACTTGGCTAGCCGACAAGTATTGTTGAGCCAACTAAGACTAATTACACGACCATGGATAGCACAAAGTGAAGAGCCAACAAAGGGAGATCCGCCCGGTAGACCACAAACTAAAATTACAAGGAGAAAACAAAAGAGAGAATTGAAAGAAATGAGTCAACGCGAATGTGAAGACGAGGCGAGTAAGAAACGAGACCCAACCGGATGCGAGCTTTCGGAAGCAAGGCTCGCGGAAGCGCCGGTTCCAAAGAAAAGGGGTAGGCCGAGGAAGGAACCGCCATCAAGTCAACAACAAACGGGGAATTCTGTATCCACACCACAAGTCGATGAAGTGTCGGCTCCAAAGAAAAGGGGTAGGCAGAAGAAGTTACCGCTATCAAGTCAAGAAAAAATGACGGATTCCGTATCAACAACACAAGCCGATGAAGTGCCGGTTCCAAAGAAAAAGGGTAGGCCGACGAAGGTACCCGCATCGATGGAACAAGAACAACAAGCCGAGGAAGCGGATGCCACGCCTAGAGTCGATGTAGCGGAGGTTACAAAGAAAAGGGGAAGGCCTATGAAGGTACCAACAATGATTGAACAAGGAGAGTATTCCGAAGTCACACCCATAGTTGAAGGGGCGGCTTTGCATATCAAAAATGAAAGGCCGAATAAGGAACCTATATCAAGTCAAGTACATCAAGCTGAAAACTCCGAAGTCACGCCAAAGATAAGTGATAGCAAAGGCAAGCGACCAATGCCTAGTCATCAACAACACGATGGTTAAGTAGTCTCTTTTAAAAATCGAAGGGGTAGGCCAAATAAGTACGGTCTCCCAATACATATCGAAAACATTGGAAATGTAGAGATTGCAGAGGATGGATTGGATATAATTAAGCTGAAAATTGGTAATATGAAGATGTTTAAGGATTCCAAAACAGGTAAGACTTATAGACATTACCATACCAAAATAGAGGTTTATGTAGACCAACTTTCCGAGTTTATTCGCGAGTATATTGTATATACGGATGATGTCGATGGATATGGAAATTGTGGCTATCATTCCGTGACCGAACAATTAGGAATATTTGAGACGGCGGTTAGTAAAGGGATGACACCATGCCGATACGCTAGAAAGAGGATGGTCGAACAACTTATGGAAAAGAATAGCTGCTATGAACAATTGGTAGATGATGACGAAGGGTTTGATAGTTTGCATGCTCGGGTGTTAAAGCCAGAGCACGAGATGAAGTTCCCTCCTACTGAATATTGGTGTTAAACTGTGTTGTTCATTATTTTTCACCCACCAAACAAACAACTTATACGCCAAAGTGGCAAAAGTGCGAAAGATCTCTTAAGAAGAGAAGAGTTGTCTTGGCGTTCGTGAACGGGAATCATTTCATTATTCTGAAGCTCAAGGAAAATTTTCCATTGCCAGCGGTTTGTCCGTTGACTAAAAACAAGGGTGTAGTCCCCAATCACTTGGAGGAATTGATGAAATTGTATGAGGAGAACCACCAATTGTGGGATGCGTTGAAGCTATCAATTAACCCGGAGAAGGGAGAAATTCCTATTCATAAATTATAAAGTGATGAAGAGTAATTTGGAAATGTGTGGTTCACTGCTACACAACCTTTTGTTTTTTTGGAAGTTTGAATTGTAATCATTAAACCATATGCTATGGACATGCCGGCATGATTTAGTTCAAATTTTACAATGCCAGGAATTGATCTCGGATTAGAAATTCTTTTTCTTTTATGCCGGAAAAGCACCATAAGTACACAGAGATTTTAGGTTTAGTGCCGACGTTGAAATTAACTTCCTAATACTGCCGGAATTCTACACAGATCACTTATGTGTGAGGAAAATAAAGAGTACCGGCATTGTTGAGAAAAGTGTATCCATGACGGAATTCTAAATTCCTTTGTTCCGGAAAAGAAATCAGTATACCGGCATTGTTCTTACAAGTTCGGACAAGCTGGTTCTGAAAAAAAAAACATAAAAATTGACATAGATTTACCAACATAATATGTTCTAAGGAAAAAGAAAATGAAATCAATATCTCCAAAGTTTAGCAAGACACGCAAAATAATATAAGCAAAGACTAGATTATTTAACAAAACATGCGTAAAGTTAAGATGTTCCAAACCGAGAAAAAATGAAACAAAGATGTTCAGAGTTTAGCAAGACGCACAAAAACCATAAACCGACAGTAGATCGTTCGAGGACATAACTAATACTATAAAAGAAACATTAACAAACATCTTAGATCACTCGTTCCTTGGCTTCTTGTGAACCCTCTTCTTCGTTTCCTTTCACAAGTCCTTTGCACTTGGATCTTAAATTTTGTCTATCTTTTCCTCGACTGTCTTCATTTCTATCGGGGTCAGCACCTCTCCTTCCTTGTTCTTGCAGTTAAACCAGTTTCCCAATTTTCTTAGCCGCGAACGTTGTTGTCATATTATCCATTGTGCCCAGCATGGTTTTGGAGTAAATTCTTTCGTGCAGGTACAAATTAATTGCTTCGCGTGTAAAGAAAACTTACAGAGACAACATTTTACTAGAAATCTAAACATGTTCAACATAAACCAAACAACTGAATCGTGCTTAAATGTTCTTCATCAAAGTATCATAAACCAAAAGTAAACCAAACAAATAAAGAGTTCAACCAAAAACACAACTATAGAGTTCAACAAAGTTAGAAATTGTTCAAAACATAACAACCACCATCCAAATAACGAAACACAACTATAGAGTTCATCACTTGGTATTTTGCTTCTTGGAAACGGGCACCTTCCTTGTTTCCCCAAACAAAGTTCTTTCACTTGGGTCTTCAATTTATCAAGCTTTTCCACGACTTCTTTCATTTCTTCAAGGGATAGCACCTCTCCTTCCTCGTACTTGCAACCTAACATCTTCTTCGACGCCGCTAGTTTCATACATACAACACATAATTAGTATATATATGCTAATATAAAATTATGTGTACATTAAACGAGTAAGCAATTAACAATACTTACTAGCAATCCAATGGTCTTATTAAGTTGGGTCATCGTAGGTGGTGCCTCTATAGGAGTTGGAACGGGAGGGTTTTTATGGGGTGGAACTTCGACGTCTTCCGGGCGCATGACAAAAGGATGTGACCATTCCAAGTAATTACCCATGTAGGCGGGATCGGCTTCATCACCGTTGATCGCAAGCTCCCAATTACTGGTATCTGTCAAACGACGTGGTTCTCTATTCCTCCAATATGTTGGTTCTGGAATTGGATCATACTCTACCCTCAACCTTGTGGAACTTTCCATGGACACGGAAAGGTCAAGCTGATACCTTTCAGTAGAAGTTGTCATGTAGCAGGGTAATTGCTTATATCCAAGTTGCCGCATCGCACGTCGAGGATCAGCCATGACGTATCCCTTTGGGTGGAACAAAGGCCCATTGTAAAATGCAACGTTATGAGACCTCAAATATTGGCGGCTTTCTCTAGCCTCCTTGTAAGGGTCGAACACAACATCTTTGGCAGTCATCACGTCCAGAGCCAATCTCATATATGTCAGTCGATGATCGTTACCGGGCTTCGGATGGTTGTTGAACTGGTATCTCTTGGCTCTAGTCTCCTCAGGGTCATCGACGGGAATAATCTTCAAGAAGGGGTTGTCCTCGAACAATGTTGGGAAATGTTCATAAGCCCACACCTATACCAATGTGAAATGATACATATAAAAATCAGTAAATTTTGTGAAAAGGGTACATGTGAACAATATAAATAAGAACATAAGTTTAAAAACAAAATTACCTGGAGTAGAGTGAAATTCCCGACAAATTGGTTTGTAACCTCCAAAGAGGCCCTTCTCATCTCCGTCATCAAATGTGCCATTACCACGGTGCCCCAAGAATAGCTAAAGACATCTTCCAACGGATCCAAGTATTGAAGGTACTTTGCACTAACCCTGTTGCCACTAGTGTCGGGGAATACCCTAGTGCTCAAGATGAATAACAGGTATGCAGCAGCTGTATAACGAATCTGTGCGGGGTCCCATCCATCCTTGAAACTTCTCCTTAAGCAGGGTCAGCTTGATGGTCTTTGTCCTACTAAGCTTAGATACATAGAAGCTTTCCATAGAAGTTTTGTAGTCCCAACCAAGCAACTTTTTAGTAAGCTCGTGCAACTTCGTTCATTCTAGCTCAAAAGAATGATTATATCCTTTTGCAGTTGATTTGCCAGTAACACTCAAGCCTAGGATTTTCTGAGCATCATCAGGGATCAAGGTCATCTCGCCAAATGGGAAGTGCATGGTATCTGATTCACCATGATACCTTTCGACGAATCAATTGACAGTCATAATATCTGGCTTCACATAATTTTTAACCAAAGGATATAGACCAGAATCCTTAACTATTACTTGAACATCTTCATGCTCCTTAGACAAATCCCGAAGAGCCGCAGTCTGGTTTCGTCGAACACGCACAACCTTCGTATGATCCTACAATTACGAGATAATATGATTAAGAGATTATGAATAAATACAAAACAATACATATGCACGAGATAGAAATTCTTTCATAGGTTTGACATATAGTACGAGCCCACGAATGCTTGTAGCCAAATAGATACCCCAGATCATAAGAAGATACGCCCCAAATTCTACGATCAAGGTCGGGTATCATTCAACATGAGGAAGGTGCGAACCCTTTAACTTTTACTTTTCCTTTGCCTTTGCCTTTCCCCTTGCCTTGTGTGGGTTGTTCAGTTGGACCACCTTGTTCCACTATTCCTTGGCTTTGGATTGCTAATTGAGTTGGATCAATCTCATTATCTTCCTCCTCAATTTCCTCTTCATCTTTCTCATCTTGCTCATCTTCCTCTTCAACAACTCTGGTTTTACTACGATGACGACCACTTTCCCAAATTTCCCCTCTTGTATTAGCACCCAAACGCTTTTTGTTATTCCCTCGAGGAGGCAGAGACTGAGGAGTATCAAGACCATCCTTCCTTCTTTTCTTAGTGACAACATCTTTAGCTTTTCCTTTGTTAACCTCCTTTGCTTTAGATTCCTTTGCTTTAGATCTATTTCAAAAGAAGCAAGAAATAAATATAAGACAACTAACTTTCATGTCTACCTGCATACTGAAAAGAAGTATCGAACATGCCGGAAGATAATACCGGTATAGTAAAGTCAGAGAATTACATGTCGAGAGTCACTACTGGCATTGACAAATAAATTTCTAAGATGCGGGTACACAATAGGAAATTCCTGGATAATAAAACAACAGTACTGGCAGTTACGTAAAATAAAAACAAATGCCGGAACACAGTACCGGCATTGAAAAAAAAATCGAGGATGCCGGTACTAGTTCTAAAGTTTCTGGATACCAAAACTCAAGTACCTGCATGGAATCTAACCTAAAATGTACGCCGGTACAAATAACAAAATCCTAGGGTTTTCTGTTTATTAGAAGCTTACTACCAGCGTACTCGTAAAAGTTCAAATCAATGCCAATACTAGGTTCAGCAGTGGTGTTCATCCTAAATACAATGCTGAAACTAAGTTCTGGTGCGGTCTTCAACCTAAATTGGATGCCGGAACTGACTACCGGTGTGGTCTTCATCCTAGATTGAATGCCGGTACTTGTTTCTGGTGTGGTACTCATACTAAATTGAATGCGGGAATTACTGAAACTCAACTGTTTCAGTTAGGGTTTTGCGATTTTGACCTAAACCCATAGCTACAAATCAATTGAAACACTAATTAAACAGTTTTAAATAACTTACCTTCTCACAGAAGCCATATTTCTAAGTAGTTGATCGTCCGATAACTCTTGTTCTTCGTGTTCTTGCTCTTGAGCAATCAAAGCAAGCCTTTTCTCTAATTTCTGTTGAGGAATCGATTTTGATTTCGATTAGGCATCTGATTTCTTTCGTGGAGGCATTCTTATGGGTTGGTTTTAATCGACGAAGAAATTTTCGATTAAACGATTAATCGTAGAATATGAAGAACGATGAAGGAGAGGAGAGGAAGATGAATTTTTTTTTTTTCAAAACCTAACCCTAACACACGACTATGCCGGTACTCAAATGGGGGATATTGGTTTTGGTTTTTTGGTTTTGATTTTAAGTTTTTTATTTTGTGGGAAGGGTATAACAGTCTTTTCATATTGTTTTTTAATTAATCTAAGGGTATTCTAGTATTTTCGGCCTAAAAAACACCCCTTAGCAGACACCTTTGGTTGGGGGAAGTAGTTCATATCCCCCAATTAGTTTTCATATCCCCCAATTGCGCGTTCATTTTTTAGCTAGACTATTTAGTTTCTCATACGAATAAATTAATGTTAATTAATATATAATATCCATAATTGTCTTCCACTCATAAATAAGATTAATAAAATAAAAATTATATATTAGTTGCATTAATCGACTTTTCCTCTTACACTATCATTTACGTGTAAATACATTCATGCACACGCAATAAATTAAAAAATAATTATTATTTTTTATAAAATCACACAACATGATAATTCAATCCAACTCACAATTAACAATTCACATGAATTTCACAAAGCCATAATACATCTACTAACACGAAGCAAGCATTATAACACTCAAATCAGAGAAGCATGCATTGCAACATACGAAATAATTTATTTACGGTCTCATTCAAGATCTAAAGCCTAGAACTCTGATAACAACTTGTAACACCCCGAGTTCCGGATCAGGGTCAAACCCATATGGAGATCTGAACTCAAAGCGTTACGAGTCGGAACGATACTTACGCATATATTTATTCTTGCTAATTTACTTTTATACCAAACATAATGAAACTTTTATACATGAATTGAAGCATATGAATACCTTAAACATCGTTCAAAAAATTTTCAACTAAATATATTTTTATTCAATTTACACTTCAAACAATACAAGAAAACAATGCAATCATTAATCTACTCATTTTAGATTCCACTTGCAACTTCCATAAATCTGCAAGGAATGTCAATTGGGATGGGATGACAGCTCAATGGAATGCATTACCTTTCTCAAAATATAAGAAAACATGTCAAACAATCAAAGAGAATACACACAACAAGAGTATATGGTGTAACTTCAGGGATTTAATTATGTATACATTCATCAACTAAACTCATAATCTATCAAATTCTCTTAAATGCACGAGTATCCTCAGTTTGTTCCCCGCCTATCCGTGTATCCTCGGTATGGGACCGCCAACCTCACTTGCACGAGTATCCTTGGGTCATGCCGCACCTCTTCGTATATCCTCGGTACGAGGTGCGCCATTCATTGATTTATAAATTTGCAGTAATGTTGCACGAGTACCCTTGGGTCGTGCCCCACCTATCCGTATATCCTCGGTACAGGCTCCGCCATCCAAACAAGCTTATCCAATTATTTAAAAATCATGCAATATACATCTTGATATTACAAACCACTTCATCAGCAAGTTATAAGTTCATAACCCAACTAACGATGTAGTTCCTTTAAGCATTTAATCAAACACACTAACTGCATAATTTTATTTTATAGGTTTCATAATGGTAACTTGATCTGATCGTCTCCAAATTTTGGATGAACATTCATGATATATTTATATATAACATAGCCAAAGTTCATAGAAAATTAACGGTTAAACAAAAGATATGATTTTACAAAGTCAACATAAAAACTGGGCAGATTACATGTTATTAAAAAACAATTCATGATAAATTCTTAATAACCTGAAATTTAAAAAATCCAAATCACAAAGAAAGATATCATACATGGTTATAACTTTTGTCAAGATCACAAATCATTATAAAATCATTAATATTTTCTAAACACACCAAAACCATTGCAAAGCGAAACTATCCAGAATTTCAGAAACAATCACCCAAATTCAAACACACATTCAACGGTGAATTTATGATGGACTATTCTTAAATTTTAACCAGCGATACCCAATCATGTTATATATCAATCGAACAAGCTTGATCATCAATCAAGCATAGATTAGTTATGTGAACAAATTTCTGAAACCTAACGATACAAAATCATACGAGAAAACACACAAAGAAAACACCAAAAGAGAAAGGATTTCACATTCTACCTTAATGTCATTGATGCTTTGTTGATTTTCTATAGTCTTCTTATCTACTACCTCCGTTTGAAAATAATAGGCAGGTTTGTGTGTCAAAATAACACCAAAAGAGAAAGGTATACACAAACCTGCCTATTATTTTGAAACCGGGGGAGTAAAACATATTGCTCCATTCCTTTCTCATTCTCTTTAGCCTTTGGTTTTCTAACATCTATAGTTATTTCTCTTTATATTACCTATATATTAATACTAACATAAATACACAAAAATATACTTATTATTTTTCTTAACTATTTTTTTGTCTTTTCAGTTTCTCTAAATTTATTTATTTACTAAAATTAATTAAGTGACTTTATTTCCACCCTAACTTGTCGCTCGTGAAGATCAAACAACCCAACTATGATAAGGCAAAAGAAGCAACAACCTAAACAAAATGTTAGCTAACTCGGGCAAACCGAACCGAAACAGTAAATAAAAATACAGCGTATTACAATTACAAACCAAACCGACAATTACAAACCAAACCGAATATGTTTCAAATGGTTCATATATATTTCTATGAGATGATGAACATTTGAACAACTCCCTTGATACAAAATTAGATTCATTCGGTTATTTATCATGATTGACTGTTTATCATATTTGATCTAGAAGTGTTAGATGAATGTGGCTGAACTACAAGTGTTCATGTGGCTAACTTCGGTTATTTGTTATTGAGCCAACAGGTTATACACGTTTAGGTACGGTTCATCCATAGGTATATTTCATTTGTATGTATCAAGCTAATGCCATCTAACTGTGGAGATTAATTGCTTAGTTTTTGAGCAGACTTAGGTTGAACCTTAAATCAGGAGTTCATCTAACAGTGAATATCAATTGCTTTATTACTAAGATATCTTAGATTTGATTGTAAGCAACCCTGATTTGAAAGGCTATATAAGGGAGAACTCTAGCATCCGAGAAACCTAATTCCGACATTTTCGTGTGTCCTAATTGCAAACTAGAGCCGATTTTCCATTAACCTAAGTTTCCAAAACTATTATTAGGTTAACGACTTGAAGATTTAATTTGGAATTCGTGAAGCCAGATCCAACTATTTTCTCTATAGTTGCGTATTCTGATCTTACTTTTTCTATCATATTGAGTTTTATCTTCTCTAAGATTTACTCGAGATTTATCTCCGATAGGTAAGATATAAAAAGTAATCACAACAGTTCTTCATCTCAGACTCTTGTGATTCCGCAATAACTTCTTTTGTTAATCAGTTAGGTTATTGTGAGGTGACTAATATTTCTAGCATGTTCTTCGGGAGTATAAGACCGAATTATTAGTTGGGTTTCCTGTTCACCTTGATTTATCTAAAGACGAAAACAACAACCAGAATAGACTTATCTGTGTGGAGACTGTTAGAGCATTGTTCGGTCGAACTCGCATGCGTTGCTATCTCAAGCATGTTTGTCAATGTTAGTTATCAAAACTATAAGTCTTGATTTCTAGTCTATTATAGCTAAGTCTCGGACTAGCATAGAAAGTGTAGTTGAGCTCAAGGACTGCATGGCGATTCATCATATAAGCAGAAGAACTACTTAAGGAACCGGTGGAACTTCTCGACAAAAAGGTATGTGAAGGCTTGAACTTATCTATCACTCAAAAGTCTATCTACTCTATCTCATACTATTTGAGACAAGAAGTCGTATGCTATATATATAGACTTGGATTATACACATTTGGTATTTCGAGCCGAGTATACCTCGCCTATCTATATCTCGAAATATGTGTTGGTAAGATTTTCGCTTCGATCAAGTTTATCTTTACCTAGTGACGAAAGTCATGATATGTTTCAATCACTTTGAAAATTTCTTTGACGAGAAATGGTGTAACAACTATGTAACGTCCTCTAAGAATGTTTCAATGATTGAAATGAGAGTTTAGATTACATAACCAATGGTGGATATAAACATTGTTGTGGAAACACATTTATGTATAAGTCCTATTCCTTGAACCAAAGTTTGCGAACTTTGTTGATCAAGAGAAACCGGAAGAATGGCTTGTTTCCAAGTCCGCGAACTCAGTCCGCGAACTGCCGAACTCAGTCCGAGAACTGCCGAACTTCTCATCCCGAGAAATTCTGCTGGAGTTGACAAACTAGACCAGTCCGTGAACACAGTCCGCGAACCGGCGGAAGGTCTCTTGCCGAGATTTTCTGCTGGAGTTTGTAAACTCTGCCCGGTTGCTTAAGTCTGCGAACCTAGTCTGCGAACTTGAGGAAGGTTATATATCTGAAGATGATTTCTGAACTTAAACTTATAAAGACTAAGGAATGCAGTATGCAAACCGTGGGTATAAAATTTCATGAACCAATTCAAGTGAATCAAATCATCTTTGCTTCAATTGTGTCTTGTGTAGTACATAAGATTTCCTCGCAATTGAACAACTCTCTAACTAGTTCGTTTGAAGTCATTTGAACTAGTTACAGTGAAGAAGAACATGGTTGATATGAGATACTCATATGTCTAACCTTTTGGTTAACTATTATTGAACCAATAAGTGCATACGTTTGGGTACGATTAACAAACCTAGAAGCGTGCATTGTCAAGTGTGTGTAACAAGCTAAGTTTTCGATCTAACGGTTCAGAAATATTAGCTTGAATCTAAATCAGGTTTTCATCTAACAGTGGATATTGTTTGCTTTGTTACCAACGCAAAACCCTGATTTGAAAGACTATATAAAGGGACATCTAGCAACTCTGCAAACTAATCCGCACACCTTACGTGTGATACTTGTTTGCGTGATAGAGTCGATTCTCCTTTAACCTCTGGTTTTCTTTTCTCAAACCGGGTTAACAACTTAAAGACTTCATTGGGATTATGAAGCCAGACCGATACTACTTTTATCGTAGTTATGTGATCTGATCTTGCATCTTCTATCATACGAGTACAATCAGATTGATTGTCTTGAGATTGATATCTCCAATAGGCAAGATATAAAAAGTAATCACAAACATATTCATCTCATTGTTTGTGATTCCGCAACATCTTGTTTCTCTACCATACGATTAAGATTTTTGTGAGGTGATTGATAACTCTAGGTTGTTCTTTGGGAATATAACACCAGATTATCAATTGGTTCCTGTTCACCTTGATTATTATCAAAAGACGGAACAAAATCTTTAGGGTTTATCTGTGGGAGACAGATTGATCCTTTGATAGACTTGTATGTGTGAGACAGATTTGTTTATTGTCAAAGCCTGCGATTTTGGATCGTAGCAACTCTTAGTTGTGGGTGAGATCAGCTAAGGGAATCAAGTGCGCAGTATCCTGCTAGGATCAGAGGCGTAGGATCATAACTGTACCTTGGATCAGTGGGAGATTGATTGGGGTTCAACTACAGTCCAATCCGAAGTTAACTTGGAGTAGGCTAGTGTCTGTAGCGGCTTAATACAGTGTGTGTTCAATCTGGACTAGGTCCCGGGTTTTTTTTGCATTTGCGGTTTTCTCGTTAACAAAATTCTGGTGCCTGTGTTATTTCTATTCCGCATTATATTGTTTATCTTTATAATTGAAATATCACCGGTTGTGCGTTAGAATCAATCAATTAGAATATCCAACCTTTTAGTTGTTGCTTTAAATTGATTGATACTTGGATATTGGTCTTTGGTACCATCCAAGTTTATCTCTCTTGTATTTAAATTGAGACTCGCAGTTTGCTTGAGTAAGATTTAAATTGAGAGATAGAGATATAAACTCTTTGATATACTTTTTTTCTAGATTGAGTCTAACTGTCTAGTTGATTCTCTAGAAAGTATATTGGAGTTTGTCCATACAGATTGCTAAGCGAAATATTAGGTGTGGTTGTTAGACCCCCGCTTTTTCAATTGGTATCAGAGCAGGCAAACATGTTCAAGACCTCAAAAGTTTGTGTTTGTAGCGATCTGACTATATGGACGAGTCTATCTCTAATAACGTACCAGTTCATAAATTAGCAGATGATTCTGAAAGCTTTGATTCACCTGAGAGAACTGCCACATCTAAGTCAATATATAAACAATCTCTTGATGTAAAAACTGTTGATTGGGAAACACTCCTAGAAGAACAGTTGGATGAACTTTCTGATGAAGGTGATTCAGGTATTGATAGAGATGTTGACGAGGAAATCTCAGAGTATGTTAAGTTTTTGGATTCGTGAAAAATGAAGAAGATTACAACTTCTCATGTCACACCTCTTCTGACTCCTCTCTGTCGAGAAAACAAGAAACTGAGAAGATGTTACGCAGGTGTTTATTTTTCGAATCGTTCTAATGAATCGATCCTCAAGGATTCTGAGGAAAACCTACGTATGAAGTCACTTGAATGTGATAATCTTTATAAAAAGTATTTTTTGTTGGAAGGGAAACTAGCAGAATCTGAAGCAAAGTGTAACTTTCAACAAATTAGTTTTGATGACAGAGAAAGTGCTTGTCTCATTCGAGAAAAACGCCTTGAGGCTGATTTAACTGCTGCTCTTGATAAAATCAAGATGTTGGAAGATGACTTGAAAAAGTTCAAGCAAATTAACCACTATGCTAGGAGAAAGTAAAAATCATCGATATACACGAGGATTGGGCTATAAGGGAATAAATGCTCCAAATATCAGCAAAGAGGTAAAATTTGTCAAGGCTAGTGACTCTTCTCGACAAAAGGTGTCCACTGATGGCAAAAGTGAAATACCTTCACCGTCAGTTAAGGTTCAAAAGAGCAAAGTATATCAACCTCCAAAATCAGCATACATGAATCCGGTAAGAACGTTCCTTGTATTTGTCATCATTGTGGAAACAAAGGTCACCTGGAAAGGAGACGTCGTTTTCGTATAAGGAATGAAAAACTTCATGATATGCTTGTTTGGGTGTCAAAAGAAGTGATTAAACCGGGATCATATGTTAAGGCTAACATTCTCGACATTACGGGTTGTAAATGTCCAACCTTTAGGCAAAGGAATCAGTGCTTTGATAATCATAGTTTTGCCTATAAACGTCATACGAAGTCTTTTCACAATCGTAATGGTTATCAAAAGGATAACTTAGTAAAGACTAAGACAAGATCCGATGCTCCCAGTTGGAGAAAGACTAACTTGCAAAAGAATAGTCAATCCAATTATCTTCCGAGAAATATTGAAGAGAGTAATGGGAAGAAGGTTCTGGTTGTTCCTAAACGCACTCAGAACTGCGTACCAAAGAAATCCAATAATTCTTTGAGTGTGAAAAGGAATGATCTTCCAGAAAATTCCATGACTATGGAGAAGGCAGTATCCATGATGTTGGAACTTAACAAGTTTTTTGGAAAAATGGAATTGGATGTGAAAGGTTCTAAAAGCGATCTCTTTCATGACAATCCAACGATCACTTGTGGTGAGCAAGACATTGTTCACCCCTACGCAACTTGATTGTGTTGTAAGTGCATCCTCACCAAGGAATGCCCTGCTATGTATACGGTGAGGGAAGCACGAGAATTGGGGCACACAGGCTATGTTCGGTAAGGCTGTAGAATTCGACTGGATTCTTTTAAAAAGGTACATCTATAAACCTGAGCAAGATTTATGTTTTTATTTGCTTGGAGTACTTATAATGATCCATGTACCTTTCTTATCGTTCTTTTCTATCTAACTTGATTTGTGTTTAAGGTTCTTAAATGTTTAGGTTTGAAAATAATAGTTCGGGATGTTTGAACTACATGGTACACATACCGGGTATGCATAACATCATTTAAAATCAAAATCCAGGGGTTTAGGTTCGCAAACCCGTATGCATACTTGACGTCGACATTCGGTAAATTTGTTTTGGCCGTAACTTCTTCGTCCGAACTCAGAATGACCTCATTCTTTTTGCATTCTCTTACTCTTTGAATTATCTTCAAAATGGTGATGAAAAATCATAAATATGAATGAGTTGAGGTTGGTATTTGTCTCGTATCTTGTTTTTGAGAGTTTTGCTCCGTTTCATCGCACTTGTTCTACTGGACTTGGGCACTTGGATTCTTGGAGTAATTCTCTTCTAAGCTCATTTATAGATTTTACAAGAATGATGTTGGTGAATCACAAATAAGGAAATTCAAGAATGGGCAGTAGTACGCATTGCTATGAGGTTCTTGAATGTTCACAATCATCTTATGTGAACTATGATGCATGATCTTTAATGAATTTGTATGTTCTTCTTTGTTAAGAAAATCTTTTTATGCTCTTTTGGTAACCACTCTTGGTGTAAATCCGTGCGAAAAAGATTGATTCTACCTTCTAAGGACAAAAATTGATTTTTGCAGTATTAACCTTTATGGTTTTATATATTGCAATATATTATGGGATATGTGTGTTTGCATCCGTGAACTATGATTATCCCATACTTTGTCAAAAGTAAAGTCATTCATGAGTTGATATGTATGTATTTATGAAAGAATGAATTGACTTTTGACAAATACAAAAGTTAAGCCTATATTGTCAAACATTTGATGGAAGATAGGTTAAAATCTTTTGTTTTCAAGGATTATGTCTATTAATTGTCGTTATGCAAATAGTGATTGAAGATAGAATGAATCCTTGTGTATTCCGCAGTATTGATCATTCATGATCCATATTTTTATGTATCTTATGTTGAGCACTATACAACCAAGTTGATTTATTAGCTTAGTTGGTGTTCCGTGAGATATGTTATGTGGAGCATATTGAACTAAATTAATCATCTTGTTTGGTTATTTAGTTATTGCTCCGTAAGTTTTCTTATGTCGAGCAAAACAAATGACAATTAAATTGATTACTTTTGTGATTAGTTTGGTTGTGTATTCCAATTAGATTAATTATGGGTTCTCTTGTAATTAATCTAGTTGAGTATTTTCGTGTCTCCATAAGTTCTCTTATGTTAAGCATAATCAATTGAATTGATCACCTCTTGTGTTTAATTTGATTGCTTATTCCGATTAAATTAATCATGGGTTTACTTGTGATTAATTTGATTGAGTTTTTTGGATATAAAAAATCATTCTCATGGTTTTTGGTGTCCAATAAAATCCTTATTTTCTTTTAAAATTAAGGTCGCTCTTGTTGTTCTTTCGGGAATGACATGTAATGGGGGAGAGTTCTTTTGAACTTGTGCTTAATGGTAATATCTTGAGGGGAGTGCGGCTGTAGAATATTAGAGGGGTTATCTTGTATCTTTAAACTCCTTGATGAATGCATTTAGCTTCGGCTTTATGATTGCATCTAAATTAGTTGGTATGTATTTTTTCCTTTTGTCATGAAATGTCTCTCTCGGAAATTTCATTATGAACCCGTTCTTGTACCTTTGCCAATTTTATTGACAAAAAGGGGGATAATTAATATGTAGTTCATACTACAAATACATATGGTTTTCGGATCATTATGTAAGGGGAAGTGGTTTCCATGTGAGATGTAGTATTGACTAAGGGGGAGTGATACATATCGCCATAGTATTATTGTTGAAGTTGTGATACAATTGAACTTTGACACTGTGTAATAAAACTATGACACTGTATAACAATGATCGAGAACTATGTTTTCTCATTATTATAGCTACGGATCTTCAACAACGGTGATGCTAAACTTACAACCTTTGGGATCATTGGAGTACTTTTAAGTGATGAAGATTTCGAGGAATGTTGAAGATTAGACATGTGGAATAAGAGCTACTAAAGTTTCTTTATCTTTTTTGTATTCCCATATGTATTGATAAGTTTTGTCACTAAAATTGACAAAGGGGGAGATTGTTAGAGCATTGCTCGGTCGAACTCACATGCGTTGCTATCTCAAGCATGTTTGTCAATGTTAGTGATCAAAACTATAAGTCTTGATTTCTAGTCTATTATATCTAAGTCTCGACTAGGATAGAAAGTGTAGTTGAGCTCAAGGACTTCATGGCGATTCATCATACAAGCATAAGAACTACTCAAGGAGCCGGTGGAACTTCTCGATAAAAAGGTATGTGAAGACTTGTACTTATCTATCACTCAAAAGTCTATCTACTCTATCTCCTACTCTTTGAGACAAGAAGTCGTAGGCTATATATATAGACTTGGATTATACACATTTGGTATTTAGAGCCGAGTATACCTCGCCTATCTATATCACGAAATATGTGTTGGTAAGTTTTTCGCTTTGATCAAGTTTATCTTTACCTAGTGACGAAAGTCATGATATGTTTCAATCACTTTGAAAATTACTTTGACGAGAAATGGTGTAACAACTATATAACGTCCTCTAAGAATGTTTCAATGATTGAAATGAGAGTTTAGATTAAATAACCAATGGTGGATATAAACATTGTTGTGGAAACACATTTATGTATAAGTCATGTTCCTTGAACCAAAGTTTGCGAACTTTGTTGATCAAGAGAAACCGGAAGAATGGCTTGTTGCCAAGTCCGCGAACTCAGTCCGCGAACTGCCGAACTTCTCATCCCGATAAATTCTGCTGGAGTTGACAAACTAGACCAGTCCGCGAACCCAGTCCGTGAACCGGCGGAAGGTCTCTTACCGAGATTTTCTGCTGGAGTTTGTAAACTCTGCCCGGTTGCTTAAGTCCGCGAACCTAGTCTGTGAACTTGAGGAAGGTTATATATCTGAAGATGATTTCTGAACTTAAACTTATAAAGACTAAGGAATGCAGTATGCAAACCGTGGCTATAAAAGTTCATGATCCGATTCAAGTGAATCAAATCATCTTTGCTTCAATTGTGTCTTGTGTAGTACATAAGATTTCCTTGCAATTGAAAAACTCTCTAACTAGTTCATTTGAAGTCATTTGAACTAGTTATGGTGAAGAAGAACATGGTTGATATGAGATGCTCATATGGATAACCTTTTGGTTAACTATTATTGAACCAACAAGTGCATACGTTTGGGTACGGTTAACAAACCTAGAAGCGTGCATTGTCAAGTGTGTGTAAAAAGCTAAGTTTTCGATCTAACGGTTGAGAAATATTAGTTTGAATCTAAATCAGGTTTTCATCTAACGGTGGATATTATTTGCTTTGTGACCAAGGCAAAACCCTGATTTGAAAGACTATATAAGGGGACATCTAGCAACTCTGCAAAACTAATCCCCACACCTTACCTGTGATACTAGTTTGCGTGCTAGAGTCGATTCTCCTTTAACCTCTGGTTTTCTTTTCTCAAACCGGGTTAATGACTTAAAGAATTCATTAAGATTGTGAAGCCAGACCGATACTACTTTTATGGTAGTTGTGTGATCTGATCTTGCATCTTTTATCGTACGAGTACAATCAGATTGATTGGCTTGAGATTGATATCTCCGATAGGAAAGATATAAAAAGTAATCACAAACATCTTCGGCTCATTGTTTATGATTCCGCAACATCTTGTTTCGCTACCATACGATTAAGATTGTTGTGAGGTGATTGATAACTCTAGGATGTTCTTCGGGAATATAAGACCATATTATCAATTGGTTCCTGTTCACCTTGATTTTTATCAAAAGACGAAACAAAACCTTTAGGGTTTATCTGTGGGAGATAGATTGATCCTTTGATAGACTTGTCTCTGTGAGATAGATTTGTTTATTGTCAAAGCCTGCGATTTTGGATCGTAGCAACTCTTAGTTGTGGGTGAGATCAGCTAAGGGAATCAAGTGCGTAGTATCCTGCTAGGATCAGAGGCGTAGGAGCCTAATTGTACCTTGAATCAGTGGGAGATTGATTGGGGTGAAACTACAGTCCAGTACGAAGTTAGCCTAGAGTAGGCTAGTGTTTGTATCGGCTTAATACAGTGTGTGTTCAATCTGGACTAAGTCCCGGGGGTTTTCTGCATTTGCGGTTTCCTCGTTAACAAAATTCTGGTGTCTGTGTTTTTTCTATTCCGCATTATATTGTTTATCTTTATAATTGAAATATCACAGGTTGTTCGTTATAATCAATTAATTAGAATATCCGACCTTTTGATTGTTGATTTAAATTGATTGATACTTGGATATTGGTCTTTGGTACCATCCAAGTTTATCTCTCTTGTATTTAAATTGAGACCCGCAGTTTGCTTGAGTAAGATTTAAATCGAGAGATAGAGATATAAACTCTTTGATATACTTTTTATCAAGATTGTGTCTGACTGTCTAGTTGATTCTCTAGAAAGTATACTGGAGTTTGTCCATACAGATTGCTAAGCGAAATATTGGGTGTGGTTGTTAGACCTCCGCTTTTTCCGAGACATATTTGTTTATAAGTCTTCGACTTTAGGTCGTAGCAACTCTTAGTTGTGGGTGAGATCAGCTAAGGGAATCAAGTGCGTAGAATCTGGCATGGTTCAAGAGGCGTAAGGAACACGACTGTACCTTAATCAGTGTGACATTGGTTAGGGATCAACTACATTCCAGTACGAAGTTAATTGGTAGTAGGCTAGAGTCTGTAACGGTTTAATACAGTGTGGTGTTCAAATCTGGACTGGGTCCCGGGGGTTTTCTGCATTTGCGGTTTCCTCGTTAACAAAATTTATGGTTTTCGTGTTATTTCTTTTCCGCATTATATTTTTATATAATTGAAATATCACAGGTTGTGCTTAGTTTAATCAATTAGATAATCCAACCTTTGGTTGTTGATATAAATTGATTGACACTTTAACATTGGTCTTTGGTACCGCTCAAGTTATTTCTCTTATTGATCCGGCTCACTGATTCCTATCTGTTCTATTGCAGATTGATTTGAGAAATAAAGATGTAACTTTTGGATGTATTTTCCTTGATTAATTCTGACTGTCTAGTTGATTCTATTGGAAATATATTGGAGTTAGTCTATACAAATTGCCTAGACGAAATATTGGGTATGGTTGTTAGACCCTCGATTTCTCAATTGGTATCAGAGCAGGCAAACACATTTAAGACCTTATATGTCTGTGTTTGTAGCAATCTGACTCTATGGATATTAAAGTCTTTATAAACGCTTCACCAGAATTAGATCTATTCAACTCCGAGTGTGTTCTAGAAACCATCGATAAGGTTGAGTGCATTGATCTAGAAAAAATCATCAAAAATCTTTGTCGATAAAAACAATGATTGATAAGGGAAACTGATGGTCTTCATTGCGAAATTTATAACAAAAACTCTGATGTTCGAGAACGTTCTGAAGAGCTAGTTATTTTCCAAAAGAAGTTGGATGAACAAATCCGGATCAATTCTGATCTTGTTGTAGATATTGGAAATTATAAGGATTCGAAGTCTGTCAAAGTTACTTCTATGGATATGAATAACTCCTTTAATTCTTCCATGAAGAATTGTTGAAAGTCAGAAGATAAGCGAGGTTTAGGCTTTTTGAAACCTGATGTGACTCAGAACCTTTCAAATGAGTTTGTTGATGTTGGTTCATGTATGTTTTGTGCTATTCATAATCATTTTCAACATACGTGTACTGCCTTCAAGAAAAGTTTAAAGGTTGCTAGTGATCTTCACAAAAAATCTGAACAACTGTTTACTTCTCTCAAAAGGTGTACAAATCTAACAAGAAAACCCAATCGGCTTAGTAGTGTTAGTTTGGCAGCTTTTGCTCTAAAATCAACATCACCCTTTCAATGGTTTCTTGATAGTGGATGTGGCCGACATATGATTGGAGATCTTTTGTGGTTTGCGAACTCAAACGACTTTGAAGGAGCACTAATAACATTCGGAGATGGGAGTTGTTGCTACATAAGCAAGAAGGGGACGATCAAACTTCCTGGAGTTCCTGAAATTCATGATGTAGTATACGTTAAAGGTATGACTGCTAATCTTCTCTCTGTTGGTCAAATTTTTGACAAAGGCCATAAAGTTATCTTCAATGAGAATGGATGTGACATTTTAAACAAAAATGGAAAAGTAATTTTTCAGGAAACTCGTGGTAGAAATAATTGTTATCTTTTAGATACTCAGTTTAGCAAATGTTGCAGTTTGACTAAGGTGGAATCTACTCATCTTTGGAATGAACGTTTTGGTCACATCAATTATCGCCTTCTAACTAAGATCATCAATAAAGAACTTGTTAGAGGTGTTCCCAAATCACTGCCAAGATTGAGGGTGTTTGTGGTGCCTGTCAAAAGGGTAAAGAAACGAAAGTTCCACATAAATCATCTCGAGATATTCTCACTAAAGCTCCACTTGATTTAATTTATATGGATCTCTTCGGCCCTATTCAACAACCTACTGTTACTGAGAAGAAGTATGCTTTAGTTATGGTAGATGATTACACCAGATTTACTTGGGTGGCGTTTTTAGCTCATTAGAATGAAACCCTTGATGAATTCAAGATTATTGTTAATAGAATCCAAAACGAACAAGGTCGCAAGCTAAAGAAAATTATAAGTGACCGTGGAACTGAATTTAAAGACACTAAGGTGCTTGAATTTTATGACAATATGGGTATTATTCAACAATACTCACCACCCATTACTCCACAAGCAAAAATAGAGTTGCAGAAAAGAAGAATAAAAACATTCAGGAAATGGAAAGGGTAATGCTTCATAACAAAAACTTACCGTTGAAGTTTTGGGGAGAAGCTGTTTTCACAGCATGCTATTTCATCAACCGTGTCTACCTATGGTCAAGAACCCTAAATACTCCTTATGAGTTGTGGTACGGTAAGAAACCCCAACCTACACTATCTCGGAATGTTTGGAAGTAAGTGCTACATTCTGAAAGATCGAGAACATAAAGGAAAATTTGATTCTAAAAGCGATGAAGCTATCTTTCTTGGCTATGCATATGATAGTCGTGGTTTTCGAGTTTTTAATCTCAGATCCCAAGCTATGATGGAATCTGCAAACGTCATCATCGATGATCTGAGAAATTTTCGTCATGATAGCTCTCCTGTTGAATTGCCTCCAACTGAGACAATTGAGAAAGTCAAGGAAATTCCAGAATCAGTAGAAGTTGTTCCAACAGTTACTGATCCTGACATTTCTAGTGACGAGGAGAAAAGCCTTAACCAGGTTATTCCTGTTGAACAAGAACATGCTCCTCCTCGGCACCTCTGGGTTCAAAGGCATCATGATACTAACAGTATTATTAGAGGAAAGGATTCTACATCTAAGACGAGAGGACAACTTCAAAATATTTGGAATTTTGGTTATTATCTATCGCAAGTAGAACCGAAAAATGTTGATGAAGCTCTTAGTGATCCCATTTGGGTGAATGCAATGCATGAAGAGTTAAATCAATTTAAAGACAAGATGTATATGAGCTTTTACCTTGTCCCTCCAATATCAATATTGTTGGTACCAATTGGATATTCAAGAACAAGTCTGATGAATTTGGCACCATTGTCAGAATCAAAGCCAGACTCGTCGCTCAGGGATATTCACAGATTGAAGGTATTGACTTTGACAAAACCTTTGCTCCTATGGCACGCCTTGAGTCCATTCGTTTGTTATTAGCTCATGCTTGTTTTATTAAGGTTAAGTTGTTTCAAATGAACATAAAATCCGCGCCCCTAAACGGAAATTTAAAGGAAGAGGTTTATGTCGCTCAAACTAAGGGATTTGGAAATCTCTAATTCCCATATCATGTCCTTAAGCTCAACAAGGAATTATATGGGTTGAAACAAGGGTACATTAATTATATACCCCTAATTTAACACCCAATACATAGACCCTTATTCAACAATAAATATACCCCTATCATTTAATAACCTTATCCATTTAAAATTATATGACAGTAATATCCTTACTCAGAGAATATACAACAAATTTCTTTCCCTACCACTTAATAACGCCACCACCACCACATATCCACCACTACCACGCCACCACCAAGTTCAACTACCATTCCACCACCACCACCAATCCACCACCACTGCCACCACAATTCCACCGCCACCACCACCAACCAAAGTTATACCAAAAATACGGTGTCAACAACCAAAGTTGACCCTAAAATCTAGTGTCAACAGCTGAAGCTGATTCTGAAAATTTATTCAGAAAATGTTTATGTTATGTACGGTGCCAACAACCATAGTTGATCCCAAAATATGGTGTCAACAACTAACAGGGGGTAGTCAAACGAGATTTCAATGGACTTCTATAGATTCTTAGTTTGAGTAACTCCCGTAGATTCTATGAAAATCTAGAGACTTTTAGTGATTCTCTGAGAGTATTTTAGAGAGTCTTTGTGACTTGTGGAGACAAAAAAATGAGATTTGTAGAGAGTCTCTGTGACTTGTTGAGACAAAAAATGTATAATATCTCTTGAAAAATTCAATATGTCTACGAATTTTTTTTCATCCACATTACAATGTTCATTAAAGTACCGTGAATACCTAATGAAAATGAAAAAAAAAACTAATGAAATATGTGTCCATTTTCTAAATAAATCTCATCACAGTTGTTTTATGCCTAAATTTTCATTCTCTTTATTCCACTCATCCCACATTTTATTTGTTGTTCATGACATTTGTATGCGATAGTTTTTACTTTTTTTTTTTAATCATATAGTTCAGAGGTGGTTATAAAGGCAATACAAGATTACACGAAAGACAAAAAAATGGAACCCTCCATCATTCCGTTAACAGGGTTATCTCGGCTATGATGTTTACCAAAATCCCCCCCCCCTTTTTTTTATTACAAAATTCTCAAATCCTCAAGTCTCCCAAAATATCACCTCTTGGGGAGAGACTTCTACCATGCTTATTTTTCAAAAAATGTCTCTCCAAATCTCTGAAAATTACAAATCCATGACTTTCAATTCTATTTCGAATAACAGGAGTGTTTGGGTGACTCTTACGAAATCACAATCCAATAACATGGAGTTTCGGAGAATTTAAATGACTTAAAAAAAGTCTCTAACCAATAACAAGAGACATTGAGAGACTCTCCAAAAATCTCAATGGAATAACAATAGATTTGGGAACTCCCCAGAAGTCATTTGAAATCTCATTTGACTACTTCCCTGTAAATTTGACCCCAAAATCTAGTGTCGACAACCAAAGTTGATCCCAAAAATAGATGTACTAAAATTAGTGAACCTGACGTGTAGGGCTGAACATGGTGTCGGTTAACCGTTGGAAACCGACCGAACCAGACCAATAAGAAAGAAACCGAACCAAACCATTTAGATTTGGATTGGTTTGGTAAAAAAAGTTGAAAAACCGACATTACTGGTTTGGTTTGGTTTGGTTTGACCTGAAAACCGAACCAAAAATCATTGGGGAACCGATTAATTTTTAAACTTAGTTTCTACCGTCGGTTTAAAAGTATTAGATTCTACCCATTGATTTAGAGGATAAATAGAAACCCTAAATCTAATATTTCATTATGATACTCTCCCTCTTTCTCTCAGCCGCCTCCCTTCTCCACCCCCAACTACAGCTGCTGCTACTCGACTTTTTTCTTCCCGTCTTCCTTCTTTTTTATTTGTCAATAACTAAATTAAGATATATTATATATCTTCTTTTGATCTCTAGAATTAGAGTAAGCTTTAACTATTCTTGATTATTTTTTTTTTGTCTGTATATTTGTGTAAACCAATACTATCGGCAACTACAATTTTTTTATCTGTAAATTTGTGTATTTTTTTTTGATTTGACATAATTATTGGTTAACCAAAAACCACTGGAAAAAACCGAAACCAAGTGGAACCATTTGGAAACTGAACCAATGGTTAATGGATTGGTTTGGTTTAGATTTTTAGAAACCAATAGTATTGGTTTCGGTTTTGGTTTGGCTATAAACCGAACCAAAACCGACCATGAACAACCCTACTGACGTGAATCGAACACGGATCTTCTGATGTGGAGTCAGTTGTGCTACCATTGCACCACAAATTCAGTGTACCACAATTCAATTACATATATTCATAGTAATAGTGTGTCGGAAAATCAAAATTTACTGTCTACTAATTAAACAGACTCTACAATTTTCATCAAGAGCAGGAGGAGAAACACCAAATGAGCTTGTTGTTATAGACATCGGAGATTTGATAAACAAATTCTGAATGAGTTCATATGTCATGCATTGTGATAAGGTCAAAACAAACCACCTAATAAACTGTCATAATATGTTTTTGGTCTTTCATTTTGATCCTAGGTAGGGAGCAAAAATTTGAAGAACCAAATTGATGAACAGAACATCAGTCCATACAGAATACCAAAATAATGCAAGTTTACCAACCTTTACCAAGGTAAGAACATAAGTAGGTTTCAAAAAATAATTATAAACTATCAATTAGAGGAACATAAGTAGCTTTTGTTAAAAAAAGGCAGATTCTAGATGGTGTGCTAATTGCCAATGAACTAATTGATTCCATATTAAGGAGTGGCAAGCTTGGTTTGCTTTGTAAAATAGATTTTGAGAAAGCATTTGACCATGTGCACTGGGATTTTCTTGATGATATTTTCAGGTTAATGGGATTTGGAGAAAAATGGAGGAAATGGATAGATTGTTGTGTGGAGTTTGCCAGATTTTCTGTGCTTGTGAATGGCAGTGCAACTGGTTATTTTAATAATGGAAAAGGCATAAGGAAAGGTGATCCCATTTCACCTTTTTTGGTTCTCTTAGTGGGTGAAGCTCTTACTTACATGATTACAAAATATCAAGAGGAAGGACTTCTTTCTGGTTTTCAATCTAATGAAGGTGGTATGATGGTGAGTCATTTGCAATTTGCAGATGATACTCTCATCTTTATTGATGCTGATGAAGAACAAGTGTAGAATCTCAGGCTTATCCTCATTTCTTTTGAAATGCTTACAGGGTTAAAAATTAATTTTGCTAAAAGCCAAATTTTTGGTGTTGGTTATGAGGGAGATTTATCTGTTTTTTCTTCTCTTTTAGGCTGCTACTGTGGTGTTCTGCCTACTTCTTATCTGGGTTTGCCTTTAGGTGACAAGTGTGGAGGAATTGCTAAATGGGACAGAATTATTGAGAAGTTTATTGCTAAGCTGGCTGGTTGAAAAAAAACTATTCTTTCAAGAGCAGGTAAAATAACTCTTATAAACAATGTCCTTGCAAGTCTTCCCATTTACTATATGTCACTTTTTGAAATGCCAGCTTCTGTTATCAAGAAACTAGACAAAATTATGAGAGATTTTTTATGAAATGACAAGAAAGGTAGGAAAAAAATTCATTTGGTGAAATGGAGAGCACTTTCAAGGAAAAAACAATTGGGTGGTCTTGGAATCAAGAATCTCAAGAAAGTAAATCAGGCTTTGTTATCAAAATGGTGTTGGGGGTTTTCTATGGAGGAGAATGCCTTATGGAGAAAATTAGTCTTTGAGAAATATGGGTGTGATGGAGTTCAGTGGCTTTCTAAGACACCTAAAGGAACTTATGGGAGGTCGGTCTGGAAGGCAATCATGAAACATAAATCTATTTTCTTGAAGTATATGAAGTTTCAAGTTAACAGAGGCAACAAAGTTAAGTTCTGGGATGACAATTGGCTGTATGATTCTCCAATCAAAATTTGCTTTCCTAATATCTATGCTTTATCCAGGGCTAAGCAGGCTTCAGTTGCTGATTTATGTGTTTGTGTTGATGATGTTAATGTTTGGAATTTGGGTGTTCCAAGGAGACTTAATGCTGCTGCTAGAATGGAGTTCCAGATTATTAATTCTGATCTTGCAGATGTCAATTTTAACATGGAGTTGGAGGATGAGATTCAATGGCCAATTTCTAAAAGTAAGATCTTCTCAGTTAAATCTACTTATGATTCTTTGTCCGCAGAAAATGAACTAATTCATAATAGTTCAGTTTTTACTTTTGTGTGGAACTTAAAATGTCCACCAAAAGTTGGTTTCTTTTTTTGGATTATTGCTCATAATAGTCTACCCACAAGAGATGTTTTGAGAAGAAGAGGTATGGAAGTCCCTGCAGAATGCTTATTCTATAGTAGTAATGAGTCTAGTAACCATTTACTTCTTCACTGTGCTTTTGCATGAGAAGTCTGGGAAGATTTTTTAACTAAGATGAAATGGTTTTTTTGTATGCCTAGTGATATTATGACTTCTTTGCAAGCTTGGCATCTCACTCAGCATGATGTTGCTAGTACTGCTGTTTGGAATTTGATCCCTGTGGTAATTATTTGGGCCATTTGGAAGGAGAGAAATGCAAGGATCTTCACAGCTACAAGAAACAATGCTAAGGGAGTTGCTAACACAATTATTTACTGTCTTTTTTGTTGGGCTCTAGCTGTTAAAAAAATTACAGTGATGTTTGTTATTCTAATGTCATGAGAGATTGGTGTAACATATATCTTTCCCCTGTTTAAGTTGGTAGTTTGTTATCAACTTTTGCTCCCTTTCTTTTTGTTGTACTTGTTTAGGGTGGTATTGCCTTTATACCTTTTTTTTTTATCAATAAAACTTTTCTTTACAGATAAAAAAAAATCAATCAACTGCACTAATTGTTGTGAACTCAAAATTGGACCCAACCAGGTTTCAATAACAAGATTTTCCCTTCACATATGATACGTCCACCATGTGCTAATACCAAATGAACATGTAATATGAAAATACGTTTACAAATGGACAAAGCAAACATAAAACATTCACTTTCTGATCTTAAATCTCCCGAACAATCAAACGTATTCATAATCCCCATCCACATTGTAAACCTCAAAAATGATTACCTCGGAAAATCAGTGTTAGCACTATTCCGATGAAAAATTCTACACCTCGTGCCCGAATCTCCACCATCAATCAACTCCCAATCAAATTTCACATACAAATGCTAAGAGCAATCACAGTCGACGACCAAAACCAAATATTTGGTCCAAAAATCAACCATTATCGAACGGAGTAAAGATCAAAAACTAGACTAAAACCAAAAACCAAATCATATTTGGTCTTTAGTTTGGTTATAGCCGAGCGCAACTTCAAAGTACGTCTTGTACCAGGCGGAAATTAAAATTACGTTTCAGCTGGGGTGCAACTTGAATTTACGTTTGAATTGGGGCGTAAATTGAAATTACGTTTGAATTATGGCGTAATTTAAAAGTTTGAATTGGGGCGCAACTTTAATTTACATTTGAGTTGGGGTGTAGCCTTAAGTTACGTTTGAATTGGGGCGTAACTTGAATATACGTTTGACTAAATTTTACTCCATAATCGTAGCGTGCAACCCCGAATATAACCAATTTTTTTTAGTTTTTAGTTTAGTTATAGTATGGTCGCACCATCTTTAAAGATGATTATTTGTAAAATTGGAACTAAAAGCAAGTAGTTTACTTGAATAATCATTAAGAATCTCACCAAAAATTAAGGTAAGGGAAATGATGAAGATGATTTTGAGTATACGAGAGAGATTATACGGGATTGCCATGGTGGTGAGATCTGAAGCTGCAGCGAACAAATTAATCTCTTTAACCATCACATGATTACGATTTTCTCTAGGTTAAATCTTTTCCCGATCTTGCAACGGAGGTGGTGGCGGCGACGCGGTGGTGACGGCCACACAGTGGTGGTAATTACAGAGGTGGTGTTGGTGGTGATACGGAAAGAGGAAGAAAGAGAAGACAGAGAATTATTTTTCGGATCTAGAAATTAAAATGGACGTTCAGAACTTTGATAAGATAAAAAGAAGATTAAAAGAGGAAGGTTAAATAGGGAAAAAAAACGTTAATGGATCCAGATGGGCTTATAGATGGAGAAGGGTATATTTGTTATATGATAAGGATATTTACGAAGCCCATCAAAACACGGGGTATTTACAATATTTCCACTTAAAACAAGCACGCCTGGTTCGAAAAACTAACTACTTCTCTTCTTATGAAAGGTTTTTCGAGAGGTGGAGCTGAGAAAACCTTGTTTACGAAATGGAGTGAGAAAGATGTTGTGATTGCTCAAGTCTATGTAGATGATATCATCTACGGATTAACATCTGAGAAACTTCCAAAAGATTTTCAAGTCTCTCTCGGTAAGGAGTTTGAAATGAGCAATGTTGGTGAATTAAAATTCTTTTTAGGATCACAGATTCAACAACATAAGGATGGAATTTACTTATCTCAAGAAAAATATACTAAGGATCTTGTGACAAGGTTCGGTCTTGATAAGTCAACTCCAAAACTAACTCCTATGCCCACCACTGGTAAACTACATCGAGATGAGAAAGGAGTAACTGTGGATCAAAAACTTTATCAATCTATCATTGGAAGCCTTTTATATCTCACAACTACTAGACCTGATATTGCTTTTAGTGTTGGTTGTTGTGCTAGATTTCAGGATAATCCAAAGGAGTCTCATCTTGCATCTGCAAAAAGGATCATGCGATACATTCAACACATTATCGGGTATGGTCTTTCTTATACTTTTGATACTAACACTGATCTTACTGCCTATTCAGATGTTGATTGGACATGATGTGTGGAAGACAGAAAGAATACATCTGGAGGTTTCTACTATGTAGGATTGAATCTTGTGGCTTCGCATAGCAAGAAACAAAATTCACAATCCCTCTCAACATGTAAAACAGAATACATTGCTTCAGGATCATGTTGTACTCAACTTCTGTGGATGAAACAAATGCTTGCTGATTGTGGAATTGACACTGGAATAATGAAAATATTTTGTGATAACTCTAGCACGATTCGCATCACTGAGAATCTTGTTGAGCACTCAAGAACTAAGCACATCGACAACATGTATCATTTTATTAGAGATCTCTATGAAAATGGTATCATTAGTATGAAATTTGTGTCTTCCAAATAACAATTGGCTGATATTTTCACCAAACCTCTAGATATTGCTACATTTCAACACTTACGGCAGTCTATTGGTGTTATTTTGGTTCATTAGATTTCCCGCTGATGTATTTCCCCTGGATCTATCAATATCTTTTTGGTAATAAAATCTTGAAGTTTCAGTGAATTGTTGTTTCAATTCCTCATCTGTTTCTAGTTGTAGTAGGTTGTTTCTGTTTCATATCAAAATGTCCAAAGAAATCCATCTTTTCTTGTAAAAGTAAGGTCGCTCTTGTTGTTCTTTTCGGGAATGACATTTTATGGGGTGGAGTTCTTAATTGAACTTGTGATTAATTGCCAAATCTTTGTGGGGAGTGCGGCTGTGGAATATTGTAGGAGCTTTCTTATATGTTTATAAACTCCTTGATGAATACACTAAGTTTCGACTATGTGAAATCATCGAAACAAAGTTGATATGTTCTCTTTTAGTCATGAAGTATCTCTACGAGAATTTCATCATGATCCCACTAGTTTTCGTACCTTTGCCAATTTATATTGACAAAAAGAGGGAGAATTAATGTGTAGTTCACACTACAAATACATATGTTTTACGGATCATTATGTAAGGGGGAGTGGTTTTCATTGTGAGATGAAATATTGACTAAGGGGGAGTGATACATATCACCATAGTATTTTTGTCAAAGTTGTGATACAATTAAACTTTGATGTTGTGTAATAATACTATGACACTGTATAACAATGATTGAGAATAATTGTTTTCTTATTGTTATGGATACAGATCTTCAACAACTATGATGCTGAGTTGAACACGTTCAGAATCACTAGAGTACTTGGAAGTGACGAAGATTTCGAGTAATGTTGAAGAACCAACGAAATCAAGCATTTGGATGAGAAGCTACAAAGTTTATTTATTTTGTAATCCATATGTATTGATAGTTTTGTCACTAAAATTGACAAAGAGGGAGATTGTTAGAGCACTGATCGGTCGAACTCGCAAGCGTTGCGATCTCAAGCTTGTTTGTCAAGTTTAGTTGCCAAAACTATAAGTCTTGATTTCTAGTCTACTTATAGCTATGTCTCGGATTAGGATAGAATGTGTGGTTGAGCATTAGACTTCACGGTGTCCATCGATTGAAGACAAAGAACTACTAAGGGGAACTTGTGGAACTTCATCAACAAAAGGTATGTGTAGACTTGAACTCATCTATCACTCAGAAGTCTATTTCTATTCTATCTCCTATTGATACAAAAGTCGTTTAGCTATAAAGACTTTATTTTATACACGTTTGATATTTCGAGATGAGTTTAACTCGCTTACATATTTCTCAAAATAAGTGTTGGTAAGCTTTCACTTTAACCAAGTTCATATTTATTCTTGACGAAAGTCAAAATATGATCATGTTAAAATCGCCTGGTAACATCTTACATGATTTTTGTGAGACAGTCATTTGATGTAGACTCGGAATGTTTCGTATTGATCTATTGATCACTTGAAAATCGCTTTGAAGCTAATAGTTTGTGTGAGACAGCTATTTACGTCTTCTAAGAATGTTTCAATGATAAACACGGAGTTTAGAACTATTAACCATTGATTAGATATATAACGGTATGCGTACGTGTATGCTAACTGTTGCAAATTATTCAAAGTCCGACAACCATAGTATGCATACCCGTATGGGTACTGGTTTGATAGTTGAAGTCCGGGAACTTAGTATGCATACACGTATACATACCGGCTTAACAGTTCAAGTCCGGGAATTCAACTGAGGTTGACCAAGTACGAAACTCTAAGTATGCGTACCCGTTTGCATACTTGAGTGAGTTAAGTTCTAAAATCGGTTTTTAGAAACCGTGGCTATAATGTTCATAAATTGATTCAAGTGAATCAAAATCGATTTTGCTTCAATTGTGTCTTATATACTTCTATGAGAATATAAACAATTGAACAACTCCATAACTAGTTTCATTTGAGTCATTTGAACTATTTATGATTAAGATGAACAATGTTGGTATGAAAGTGTTCATATGGCTAACTTCGGTTAACTATTGCTGAGCCAACCATGTGCACACGTTTGGGTCCGGTTACTCATACCTAAATGAAGTCACATTTCATTTGTGTATAACAAGCTAAGTTCGTTCTAACGGTTCAAAGATATTAGCTTGACTCTAATCAGGTTTTCATCTAACGGTGAATATTGAATGCTTTGTTACCAAGGTAACATTGATTGCAAACCCTGATTTGAAGACTATATAAGGGAGAACTCTAGCAGTTGGGAAACCTAATCCCCACACCTCCTCTGTGATACTAGTTGCGACTAGAGTCGATTCTCCTTTAACCTAGGTTTTTCCTAAAACCATTATAGGTTAATGACTTAAAGACTTCATTGGGATTCTGGAGCCAGACCCAACTATTTTCTCTGTAGTCGTGTGTTCTGATCTTACTTTGTTCTATCGTATTGAGTACTATCTCCTCTAAGATTTGCTCGAGATTTAATCTCCGATAGGTAAGATAAAAAGTAGTCACAAACATCTTTGTTTCATCGTATGTGATTCCACAATATCTTGTTTCCCTTCCATACGAGTAAGATTATTGTGAGGTGATTGATATTACTAGGCTGTTCTTCGGGAATATAAGACCGGTGTATCAGTTGGTTCTTTTTCACCTTGATTTATCAAAAGACGGGACAAAAACTCGTAGGTATTTATGTGGGATTCAGATTTATCTATTCAACAGACTTTTCTGTGTGAGACAAATTTGTTTATCAAGTCTTCGACTTTGGGTCATACCAACTCTTAGTTGTGGGTGAGATCAGCTAAGGAAATCAAGTACGCAGAATTCGGCGTGGTTCAAGAGGCGTAAGGAATGCGACTCTACCTTAATCAGTGTGAGATTGGTTAGGTCTCAACTACATTCCAGCCCTAAGTTAATTGGTAGTAGGATAGAGTCTGTAGCGGCTTAATACAGTGTGGTATTCAAATCTGGACTAGGTCCCGGGTTTTTTCTGCATTTTTCGTTTCCTCGTTAACAAATTTTTTGGTGTTTGTGTTATTTCTTTTCCGCATTATATTTTTATATAATTGAAATATCACAGATTGTGTTTAGTTCAATCAATTGGATAATTCAACCTTTGGTTGCTGATATAAATTGATTGACACTTGAACATTGGTCTTTGGTACCATTCAAGTTATTTCTCTTATTGATCCGGCTCATAGATTGATTTGAGAAATAGAGATATAACTCTTGGATGTATTTTCCTTAATTGAGTCTGACTGTCTAGTTGATTTTCTTGGAAATATATTGGATTTAGTCCATACAGATTGCCTAAACGAAATATTGGATGTGGTTGTTAGACCCCCGGTTTTTCATAAAGGATATTCAATGGATTTGAGAAACTCCTTCAACTCCTCTTTGAAGTATTGTCGTAAGTCTGGAAATAAACGAGGTTTAGGCTTTGTAAAACATGATGTGACTTTATATGATGAGTTTAGAGATGTTGCTTCGTGTATGTTTTGTGGTTCTCGTGATCATTTTCAACATACATGAATGCCTTTTAAGAAAAGTTTAAAGGTTGCTAGTGATCTTCACAAGAAATCTGAACAACTGTTTACTACTCTAAAAAGGTGTACAAAACTAACAAGAAAACCCAAACGGGAAAGTAGTATTGGTATGGGAGCTTCTTTTTTTAAAACCAACATCTTCGCTTCAATGGTTCCTTGATAGTGGATATAACCGACATATGACAGGTGATCTTTCACGGTTTGTGAATACGAACGATCTTGAAGGAGGACATGTAACATTCGGAGATGGGAGTTGTTGCTACATTAGCAAAAAGGGGATGATCAAACTACCAGGTGTTCCTGAAATCCATGTTGTCATATATGCTCAAAGTATGACTGCTAATCTTCTTTCCGTTAGTCAAATTTGTGACAAGGGACATAAAGTTGTCTTCAGTGCGAATGGATGTGACATTGTAGACAAGACTGGAAAAGTAATTTTTCAGGGAACTCGTGGTAAAAATAATTGTTATCTCTTGGATACTCAGTTTAATAATTGTTGCAATTTGACTAAGATGGAATCTACACATATTTGGCATGAGCGTTTTGGTCACATCAATTATTGCCTTCTAACTAAAATCATTAACAAAGAACTTGTTAGAGGTGTTCCCAAAATCAATGCTAAGATTGATGGTGTATGTGGTTCCTGTCAAACAAACAAGAGTTCCACATAAATCATCTCGAGATATTCTCACTAAAGATCCACTTTATTTAATTCATATGGATCTCTTCGGTCCTATTCAACAACCTATTATTGCCGGGAAGAAGTACGCTTCAGTTACGGTAAATGATTACACCAGATTCACTTGAATGACATTTTTGGCTCATAAAAATGAAACCTTAAGTGAATTCAAGATTATTGTTAATAGAATCCAGAATGAAAAGGGTCGCAAGCTAAAGAAAATTAGAAGCGATCGTGGAACTGAATTCAAGGACACCAAAGTGTTTTAATTCTGTGATAAACTGGGGATTATTCAACAATATTCACCACCCACAACTCCACAAGCCAATGGAGTTTCAGAAAGAAAGAATAGGAATATTCAGGAAATGGAAAGGGTAATGCTCCATAGCAAAAACTTACCGTTGAAGTTTTGGGGAGAAGCTATGAGTTGTGTTATGGTAAGAATCCCAACTTACACTGTCTCATAGTGTTTGGTAGTAAGTACTATATTCTGAAAGATCGAGAACAGAAAGGGAAATTTGACTCCAAAAGCAATGAAGGTATTCTTCTTGGATATGCATCTGACAGTCGAGGTTTTCAAGTATATAATCGGCAAATTTTATCGTTGACGATCTGAGTGATTTCCGTCATGATGACCCTCCTGTTGAATTGCCTCCAACGGAGACAATTGAGAAAGTCAAAGAAACCCCAAAATCAGTAGAAATTGTTCCAACTGTTGCAGATCCTGATATTTCTAGTGACGAGGAGAAAATACCTAGTCAGGGTATTCCTAGGGTTCAAAGGAATCATGATACTAATAGTATTAATGGAGGAAAAGATTCCACTGCTAAGACGAGAGGAAAACTTCAAAATATTTGCAACTTTGGATGTTATCTATCGCAAGTGGAACCAACAAACATTGATGAAGCTCTTAGCAATCCCTTCTGGGTGAATCCGATGCATGAAGAGTTAAATCAATTCCAAAGACAAGATGTATGAGAGCTCGTACCTTGTCCTCTAATGCAAATATTGTTGGTACTAAATGGATATTCAAGAACAATTCGGATGAAATTGGCACAATTGTCAGAAACAAAGCTACACTTGTCGCTCAAGGATATTCATAGACTGAAGGTATCAACTTTGATGAGACCTTTGCTCATATAACACACCTTGAGTTCATTAGATTATTATTAGCTCATGCTTGTTTTCTCGAGATTAAGCTATTTCAAATGGACGTAAAATCCGCATTCGTAAATGGATGTTTAAAGGAAGAGGTTTATGTTGTTCAACCTAAAGATTTGAAAGATCGGAATTTCCTGATCATGTGTTTAGGCTCAGAAAGGCATTGTACGAACAAGCACCCCGTGCCTGGTTCGAAAAACTAACCACTTCTCTTCTTATGAAAGGTTTTCGAGAGGTGGAGCTGATAAAACGCTTTTTACCAAATGGAATAGGAAGGAGGTTGTCATCTATGGATCAACTTCCAAGAAACTTGCAAGGGATTTTCAAGCATCTCTTGGAAGAGAATTTGAGATGAGCAATGTTGGTGAATCAAAATTCATAAGATTACAAATTCAACAGCACAAGGATGGAATATACTTATCTCAAGAAAAGTACGTTAGGGATCTTATAAAAAGATTCGGTCTTGATAAGTGTACTCCAAAACTTATTCCCATGACCACTAAGCACATTGTTTGGGAAGAAATAAAAAGTACATTAGGGAGATTTTATTATGTGGGATTGAAAAATGTGGCATGGCATAGCAAGAAACAAAACTCACAATCTCTTTCAACTTGCAAAGAAAAATATATTGCTGTAGGTTCGTGTTGTACCCAACTATTTTGGATGAAACAAATGCTTGTTGATTATGGAATTGACACTGGCACAATGAAGATATTCTATGATAACTCAAGGGCGATTCGCATCACTGAGAATCCTGTTGAGCACTCAAGAACTAAGCACATTGACATAAGGTACCATTTTATAAGAGATCTCTATGAAAATGGTATTATTAACATGGGATTTGTGCCTTCAGAACAACAATTGGCTAATATTCTCACCAAACCTCTAGACACTGCAACGTTTCAACACTTACATAAGTCTATTGATGTTGTTTTGGTTCATTAGATTTCTATCTTTTTGCCCTGGATCTATCTATATCTTTTGGGCACTGAAAGCTTGAAGTTCCAGTGAATTGTTGTTTCAATTCTGTTTTTGTTTCTAGTAGTTGTATTGTATTTGTCTTTTTATATCGGTGAAGTATCAAATGATCAAAGAAATCATTCTTTTCTCGTGAAGTTAAGGTCGCTCATGTTGTTATCTTGGGAATGATATCTCGGGACCTAGTCCAGATTGAGTACACACTGTATTAAGCCGCTACAGACACAAGCCTACTACAAACTAACTTCGGTCTGGACCGTAGTTGAACCCCAATCAATCTCACACTGATCCAAGGTACAGTTGTGCTCCTTGCGTCTCTGATCCCAGCAGGATATTACGCACTTGATTCCCTTAGCTGATCTCACCTACAACTAAGAGTTGTTACGACCCAAAGTCGAATACTTTAATAAACAAATCTGTATCACACAGAAAAGTCTACAAGAATAGATAAATCTGTCTCCCACAGAAATACCTACGAGTTTTATTCTGTCTTTTGATAAATCAAGGTGAATAGGAACCAATCGATAACCAGGACTTATATTCCCGGAGAACAACCTAGAATTATCAATCACCTCAAAGTAATCTTAATCGACTAGCAAAACAAGATATTGCAGAATTACAAACGATGAGACGAAGATGTTTGTGACTAATTTTCTATCTTTCCTGTCGGAGAAATTAATCTCGAGCCAATTTTACAGTTGTACTCAATACGATAGAAACAACAAGATCAGATCACGCAACTACAAAGAAAATAGTTGGGTCTGGCTTCACAATCCCAATAAAGTCTTCAAGTCGTTAACCTACATGCTCTCGATAGAAACCTAAGGTTAAAGGATAATCGACTCTAGATTATACAACTAGTATCACACGGGAGGTGTGGGGATTAGGTTTCCCATTTGCTATAGTTCTCCTTTATATAGTCTTCAAATCAGGGTTTGCAATCAATGCTACCTTGGTAACAAAGCATTCAATATTCACCGTTAGATGAAAACCTGATTAGATTCAAGCTAATATCCTTCAACCGTTAGATCGAATATTAGCTTGTTATACACAAATGAAATGCACGTTCATTTAGGTTTGTGTAACCGTACCTAAACGTGTACACCTAGTTGGGTCAACAGTAGTTAACCAAATGGTTAGCCATATGATCACTTTCATATCAACCATAATCATCTTCACCATAACTAGTTCAAATGACTCAAACGAACTAGTTAGAGAGTTTTTCAATTGCTTAGATCTTATAGAAGTATACAAAACACAATCGAAGCAAAATCAGTTTTGATTCACTCGAATCGATTCTTGAACATTATAGCCACGATTTGCAAATTGCATTCCATATTATATAAATGTTTTAGTTCATGAACAAACCAATTTTAGAAAGTAACACACTTAAGTATGCATACGGGTATGCATACTTAAGTAACCGGATTTGAGTTTGTTTTGGTTTTCAAACTCAGCAGAAATTCACTGACGTGAACTTTCCGCTAGTATGCGTATGGGTACGCATACTTTGGTAACCGGTTTGAGTTGGTTTTGAATCCCAAACTCAGCAGAAATTCACGGTTGTGAACTTCCGCCAGTATGCGTACGGGTACACATACTTACCCAGTCTCCATCAACCATTTAGTACGCACACAAGTATGCATACATTTGGTTCCCGGTTTTGGACTTATACATTAATGTGCGAACACACTATATGCTTATATCCAAAGATGGTTACATATTCTAAACTCTCTATTTGAATCATTGAAACATTCTTATACGATGTTATGTAGAGGTTATTCACACTCCATTTTTCATCAAAGAGATTTTCAAAAGATTGAAACAATCAACATGACTTTCGTCACTTGTAAAGATGAACTTGGCCGAAGCGAAAGCTTACCAACACGTATTTCGAGAAACATATAAGCGAGATAAACTTGGCTGGAAATAGAAAATGTGTATAATCGAAGTCTATATAGCAATACGACTTTTATCTCAAGATAGGAGATAGAGTAGATAGAATTTTGAGTGATAGATAAGTTAAAGTCTCCTCATAACTTTTAGTCGATGAAGTTCCACCAGTTCCTTGAGTAGTTCTTCGTCTTTGTATGATGAACGCTGTGGAGTCTAGAGCTCAACTACACTTTCTATCCTAGTCCGAGACTTAGCTATAAGTAGACTAGAAATCAAGACTTATAGTTTTGGAAACTAAACTTGACAAACAAGCTTGTGATAGCAACACTTGCGAGTTCGACCGAGCAGTGCTCTAACAATCTCCCCCTTTGTCAATTTTAGTGACAAAACTATCAATACATATGGAATACAAAATAAATAAACTTTGTATCTTCTCTTCCAAATGCATGATCTCCTTGGTTCTTCAACATTACTCGAAATCCTCGTCACTTCCAAGTACTCTAATGATTCCAAAGATATTCAATGCATCATCGTCATTGTTGAAGATCCGTATCCATAACAATGAGAAAACAAAAGCTCTCAATCATTGTTACACAGTGTCATAGTATCATTACGCATCATCAAAGTTCAATTGTATCACAACTTCGACAACAATACTATGGTGATATGTATCACTCCCCCTTAGTCAATACTCCATCTCACATGGAAACCACTCCCCCTTACATAATGATCCGAAAAATATATGTATTTGTAGTATGAACTACACATTAATTCTCCCCCTTTTTGTCAATAAAATTGGCAAAGGTACGAAAACTAGTGGGATACTAATGAAATTTCCGTAGAGACATTTCATGACCAAAAGAAAGCACATATCAAATTTTTAGATGCAATCATAGAGCCGAAACTAAATGCATTCATCAAGGAGTTTATAAAGATACAAGAAAACCCCTAAAATATTCCATAGTCGCACTCCCCATACTGATTCGGCAATTAAACACAAGTTCAATTAAGAACTCTCTCCCATAAAATGTCGTTCGCGAAAGAACAACAAGAGCGACCTTACTTTTACAAGAAAAGAATGATTTCTTTGGACAACAACAAATCTCATAAGAATATGAATCTGCATCCAAAATACTCAATTAAATCAACCACAAGAGAACCCATGATTAATTCAATCGGAAATGCTCAACATACGAAACCTTACGGAGCCACACAGTATATACATAAAAATATGGATTAGGGAAGATCAATACTGCGGAATAAACAAAGATTCATTCTATCTCTCATCACTATTTGCACAATGACATATAATAGACTTAATCTTTGTAAACAAAAGTTCATCCTTTCTTCCATCAGTATTTGCATAATGACATAAAAGGCTTTAACTTTTTGTAAGTAAAAAGTTCATTCTATATTTTATCAATACTTTCATATCGACATACGACTGACTTAACTTTTGACTTTGTATATCTGTACTTCTTATGGATCTAAGATATGTAGCAGTTTAATTGAAAGATACTGATAGACACATTTTTGTGTCTACGTTGTCCTTAATTTCATGTATTGTTGGTACTCGATTTTTTGTACTTATTATGGTATTTTATGTGTTTTTAGGTATTTTTGGAAATAAACATTCTTGGAAAAATCGGCGCGAAAAGTCGTCTAAAGCACCGGAAGGAACGTGTTATTCAGACTCTCACTTGTGGATAAGGGGCGCCAAAATGATAAGGAGTACCCAAAGGATATTTGAACCCAAGCAGCTGATCAGAGACACCCCTCATGGCATCTGTTATTCGCACCCCAGGACCGGATAGGGGGCACCCATCTTCTTCTTCACGGGAAAGATATTTGGCAGGAAAAGAAATCTCAACTGTGTGAGATTCTGGTCATGATATTATGGGGATATTTGTGTCTTTAAGACATGATTATCTTCTTACCATGATAGTAAGATTTTGTATGTGTCTTGAATGGAAGGAAATCGTATACTTTTGGATATTTTCGAAAACAGGGAAGGAATTATTACGGAATTAATTGAAGATATTCTCTTCATTATTTGGCTCAATTAAATGAGAAGATTGGATATACCATACAACTCAGAAGACATGTGAAAATGGAGAGGAAATGTTCCCGTGAAATACTTTCATTAACTGCAAAGATCTTTTGGAGTAATTGAGATGATTGTCGACCTAAGATTGGCTTCACGGTATAAATAAGAGTTTCTTGGGTATCAGTGAGGGGATAGAGAGTTTGGGAGAGTTACAGAGCATCACAGAGCCTAAAAATCGAGTTGCAGAGAACACCATTTCTGCTTCCGCAGAACTGAAGAACACGAAGAACATACTCACGAAGACAGTCGTTTATCAACAGTGATAACGACACAGAGGCGGGGGTCGTAGAAGCTTAACAGCGTTTTATGTAATAGTGTTTTGCAACAATTAAAAACGTTGCAAACACCCGATTTTTAATAGTTTTTCTCCAATTCATCATTTGTAAACACTCTGAGCAATGAAATCAACTTTTGAGCGCGTTTCCATAATGATGAGCTAAACCCAATCCTTGGGGCGACGGAGGATGCTATCTTTCCAATGAAAAAGTGGTAATTCTTAATTATTTAATTTGTGCAATTTTTATTTATGATTATTTTCCTAGATTGAAAATAGATTTTATGGTTTTTGTTAAACAATTGTATTTTCTTTTGATGGAACATGCTTGGCCTAGGGTTTTGATGTCTCATGCTTTGGATTAACATTTGTTGTTTCTAAAAATCTACTTTTGCAATAGTTGAGAATCAATTTGAACGTGTGAAATTGCATGATTGTAATTAGTATCACTTTGAAATTGGTAAATAGCGGAATCCTAGCCCCAGTCTCTCCATAATTCTCACAACACTTTTTATTCGAGTTTGTTATATTTTTTTTATTTATAAAAATTAAGTCTAAAAAAAATCTTCCTTCACAAGTCTCAACAAACCTTTTTACTACAACAACTTTGAAACCACATCAAATTTTTGGCGCCGCCGACACGGACTTGTCTTTATGCTAGAGTTTTTAGATTTTTTTTTTTTAATTTGTTCTTCTTTACATTTTTGGGTTTTTGTCTTTTTCTTTCAGATTTTGGAATTTGGAGCGAAAGAAAATTTTGCGAAAGCTTTTGGTGAATACTTAAAGACTGGAGTAAAAGGCAAAGCGAAAGAAGAAGATTTTTTTTATTTTATAAAAAAGAGAGAGACATTTTTATTTTTGTAGTTTTTTTTTTTAGACTTTCTTTTTCTTTTGCACTTTATATTTTTGGACTTTGGACTTTAAATTTTGGGACATTATTTTTTTAAACCCTATGGAAGGGTAGTTTAAATATAAACTGTTTGCAGAGAAGGACGGTGATTACAATATCACCTCGGCCCCTCGGGTTCGTACATGACATAGGAGTCGTGGCCCGAGTCAACTACAAAGGTTCATCCCCCGTCTGGTACGGGAGGTAAGTTTGTCGAAACACTCGCGAATCCCTTGTCAGCGAGTTACTGTTTCCTTCGTATGCATATATGTTGAGGACTTGAAAACGACTGCTTTAATTTCCTAGTAAAGGGCAAGGACTGGCCATACAAGATAAGGGTTCGGATTTCATCACCGCTCTCTTCTTGCCCGCCTTAGGAAAACGACACCAAACGCGAACCTAAGCCTAAAATTTTGACTAGAACGAGACCGATAGGGTAACGTGCTTAACAGGAAAGTCATTCGAAAAATATTGGTTACTCTTTTAAGCATACTTCGAAGTTCTTGATGGTTTCTGTAAGTTGAATGCGTGACTACGCCGCCTTGTAATACCGGTGAGGCCTTGGGTATCAAAGCTCCACCGAGCTTCCCTCGCCTCTATTCAACTTACTTTGACTCGGATTAATTCCAGAAGGGTTTGCTTAAATTGTAACGAATTCTCGTTCGAAGGATTAGAAGCTGGTCTAGAAACAATCTAAGTGGAGCCATCATGCTTTTTGTTTGCTAGAAATCAGTAGGTTTGTTGTGGTGGAGTCAGCCTTGTTTGTGTTTGCATAGAACATCCCTTCTGTTTTAGGAATTTTATTTTTGATTTTGTTTTTCTAGTGTATGCCCGAAGTTTTTAAACGGGCTTGGAAAAGAAAAACTCTAGGTAGTTTGATTAGTGAAAAACCTAGTAGTTCTTCTTGTGAAGACGGGGAGATCGAAGACTCTTCTTTTGAGAGACCCGTTTTTGGAAACTTCAGTTTTGAGAATCTGTCTCTTTGTGAGAAAAGTACCCCTAGTACTCCTAGTCCTTTGGTAGTGCCAGAAATGACAACTTTGAAAGCTTTGTTAAACCCAAATAGGACCTCTCGTCCGTCTTGTATCAAGTTAGCTGAAACCGAGGCAAATTATGAACTGAAACCTGGGACTTTACAGATGCTCCCAATGTTTTTAGGGAAGGAGAATGAGAACCCCTATTTTCATGTTAGGGAATTTGAGGAAGTTTGTAATACTCTGAAAATTAAAAACCTAAGTGATGATGCGTTGAAACTTAGGTTATTCCCCTTTTCCTTAAAAGATAAAGCCAAATCTTGGATGTATAGTTTGGACTCTGAGTCAATTGAAACCTATGACCAACTTACTTCTGCCTTTATACATAAGTTTTTCCCAAGGAATAAAACATCGTCTATTAGGACACAAATATGTACTTTTTCCCAACAAGAGGGAGAATCTTTATATAGGTACTTAGAAAGGTTCAAAGACTTGATATCTCAATGTCCTCATCATGGTTTGGAGAAGGTTAGGTTAGTTCAGATCCTCTACGAGGGTTTAGATTATTCAACAACAACCATGGTTGAGTCCTTATGCACAGGTGGGTTTGAGAATAAAATTGTTGATGAAGCGATGCCATTTTTGAATGAAATCGCCGATAAGACCCAACAATGGAAAAATAGTAGGGAACCCCAGAAAACAATTCTTCTAAGTAGAAGAAATGTAAATAGGGTAGAAGGATCTTATGAGTCAGATGCCAAAATAGCAGCTATAGCCAAAAGGTTAGAAGCCTTAGAATTAGGTCATTCTAGTGGTAGTAGTGGAAGAAATGAGCCTTTTTGGGAAGGCCATGCTGTTGAAGAGCAAGCCAATGCTCTTTATAACAACACTAGGATTGATAACCAACAAAAGTTTGACCCATATTCAGAAACCTATAACCCTGGCTGGATAAACCATCCAAACCTTTCTTGGTCCAAGGTCCAGAATCAAGGTCAGTCTAGTAATGCTCAGGTTCCCCCAGGTTTTGGCTATACTAAGAATCCTTCAGCTCCGGCACAGTTTCAGAACCCTTCGGATAAGAAGATTATGAGTTTAGAAGAGTCTCTTGCTTTGTTAACTCGTAACACTGTGCAGTTTCAGCAATCTGTTGCTCAAGGTTTAGAAGAAAATAAGAGAATAGATCAGGCTAACTCTCAGGCTATTTCCGAGTTGAAAACCCAGGTTAGTCAGATAAATGAGACATTGAGAGAAAAAGGAAAGTTTCCTAGTCAACCACAACCCAACCCTAGGGGAGTCCATCAAATATCTTTAGCTGGTGAGAAATCATCAAACCATGTGAACTCAATAACAACCCTTAGGAGTGGTAAAACGGTAGACAATAAGGTAGCCATGCCTAGTGGACATACCGTAGTTCCACCTTCTACTTCCCAAGAGGAGCTCGTAGACGAGGAAACTGAAACAGTCTCTAAGGATTCCCAAGAAATTCTTGATAGGTCTACCTTTGTGCCTAGAGCCCCATATCCACATTTGTTAGCCCCAACAAAGAAGGAGTCGACTTTCAACGAGATAATGGAAACATTTAAGCAGGTGAACATCAACATTCCGTTATTAGAAGCAATTAGGCAGATTCCTGCTTATGCCAAGTTCCTTAAAGATCTTTGTACATGAAAGCGTAAGCTTAATGTCCATAAGAAAGCTTTTTTAGCTGGTCAGGTAAGTTCCATTCTTCTGAACCAAACACCCCTAAGTATAAGGATCCTGGATGCCCCACCATATGTTGTGCGGTTGGTAATCACATGGTCGATAAAGCTTTACTTGACTTAGGAGCTAGTGTTAACTTACTCCCGTATCATGTATACACCCAGCTAGGTCTTGGTAAGTTGAAACCGACTAAAATGACACTACAATTAGCTGATAGGTCTGTCAAAGTCCCTCGTGGTGTCATAGAGGATGTTTTGATTGAGGTTGATAAGTTTATTTATCCTGTGGATTTCGTTGTTCTAGACACCCAGCCTGTTCAGGACCCAAGTCGTCAAATCCGAGTGCTTTTAGGTCGCCCATTTTTAGCCACAGCTAACGCTGTCATCAACTGTAGGACTGGGCTTATAAACATATCCTTTGGTAATATGACCACTGAACTAAATGTTTTTAATGTTACTAGACAACCTTCTGAGAATGATGATTTAGAAGAAGTGATTATGATTAGCACTTTAGTTCAAAATTTGGTTCAGGATAATTGGCTTGACACTTTACTGGTAGATTCTTTAGATGATTTTGAGGAAACCATTCTCTTAGATCAGATATGTGATCAATATTTAGAAGAAGATCTTGAGTATTTTAAAGATTCTATGGACCCAGAAATTCATGCAATAGTTTTAGGTTTTTCTGAGAATAATGATGACCCTAAGTTTGGGGGTAGAGAACTAGAAGAATCTCTTGAGTATTTTAAGGACTTTGAAGATCCGAAAATTCAAGAAATAGTTAGAGGTTTGTCTGTGAACCCTAAGTTCGGGGGTAGTGATGGTTCTTGTGATTGTATGGTATCCCTAATTAGAGTCCCTAACTTGGGACTCGAGCCTTGTACATCTGAGATATTACTTGAGTCTTTTCAGACTCCGCAACCCGATCCTCCTGATACTGTCCAGGAGGTAACCCAGGTATTAGAGACCCTTTTTTTGGATGAATCTATTTATCGAGACACACATATGAAGTTCAACGCCGCAGATAAACCTAGTTGTCTTGACAGAAACCTTAGATGAGGACGTGCTCCTTCTTTTCATTTTTCTGAATCAGTGCATGGTGGCTCTCTAAAAGAGTCACAAACATTATACCTGCAAGTGCACAGGGTCTAGTGTATAGAACAGGGCAAGCAGGGTCGATCCACAGAGACAAGGGGTGTATTGAAGTTTCCTAGACTAAAGTTATCTAAACAAGTAACTAAGTGGCAGTGAGATAGTGACAGTGGAAGTTAAACAAAAGCAGTGAGCCTAAGGCAGTGAACTAAAGAACCAAAGAAACAAAGAAAAACTTAACCAAAACAGAACATGGGAAAGAAATTGTGGATGGGAATGAAGTGTATGGAGATGGATGAGAATTCCCTTCACCTAGCTAGTTCACCTAGGTTAAGTTTTTGTCATATGGCTAGTTAACTAACCTTACAGCCTTAGCTAACCCCTAGTATTGGCTGTCTGTTTAAGGCACAGGCAATCACAGGTCAACTAGGCAATGGATTACTAACTAATGTAGCTGATTAACCCCTTAGAGCCACCACTGACCCCTAGCATTAGTGGTCTTCTTACAGCACCACTAATCACAAGTCAGTTGGGCTTTTAGGAATCTAACTAGCCTAAGCTATTTTGAGTTCAACAAAAACTATCCTAATGGCTAACCATCATGGTTCAATGGTCTTCTCTAAGGTTTAAACAGGGAAATTACATGATCATGTGAAGAAACATTACATACATAGAGCTTAACACAAACATAACATGGATTAGAACATAACAAACAGGGTGATTAACATTGACAGAATTTGAACAATACATTCACATGAACTGATATTGAATTAAAGATATTAAAATTTAAACAAAACCTAAGAACTAAACAGTGAAGCAAAAATTGAAATTGGAAAACAAAGAAAGACTAAACCTAAACCTAATGACACACTGGCTAGTCCAGGTATGCCCCAATGTCACACCCAACACCTTCTATTTATAGTTTCACACGTCTAACCCTAGAATCCCCAAAATATCAGAATTAGGGTTTCAAAGAAATCAAAATTAAATCATACCTACTTTCTGAAAACACTCAATAACGTCGACCCATTCTTCTATTGTGTCTTCTGTGTCTTCCCATGCCTTCAATTTGTCCATTGATGCCTACCAACTATTCTCTCCAATTTCACACACAAACGGCTAGGGTTTGGGGCGATGTGAAATTGAAAAGGCTAGTTGAGAGACATAGAGGTGATGATGGACTTAGGGTTGGTGGTAAGTGGAGTTAGTGGTGGTTGTGGTAGTGGCAGAGAGTTGGTGGCGGAGCAGGTGGTGGAAAAGGTGGTGGTATGGCGTCTGTAGAGGAATGGAGAAGATGGAGTCGATGGAAAGAATGAGGGGAGTGTTTGGCTAGGGGTATAGGGTGTTCGATACTTGGGTGTTAGGCGGGTTCAGCGAGGTCTGATGATCTGCGACAAGGAGCGATGGATGGGAAGATGGTAGGTGGATCCAGCGGCGATACGGAGGTAAGCGTGGAGCGACCGTCGGATGAAGGGATGTAGCAAAACGGACGACCCAAGATGGAGATGGGAGTTTCGATGTAAATCAGGGGCTTCGGAGTTTGATGTGCGATGATGGAGCGACCGTAGGATGCTGAAATGCTTCGATCTGATGGCTGAAATCCGAGACGGGCTTGGATAGTGGAAATGTGTTTGAGTAAGGGTTTTGGGCCTTGGGTATGCCAAGCCCATATCTTCTTTAAGGACAATTCTTCTTCTTCAAGACCATTCCTAGCCTCTTGGTTTTATGCACAACGTTCTTCGCGGCTTCCTTGCGTAACTCCTCCCGGCTTTTCACTACTTTTCTGCTCTATTCCGCTCCGCAATTCATCCAAACTTTATTTATTACCTAAAAATATAAAATTAAGTAAGAAAAATATTTATTCTTGAAAACAATGAAAATACAGAATATGGGATAAAATGTAGAATTAATGCACAAAGGATGAGTTAAATGCCAAGAAAAATATATATAAATATGCACTTTTTAGCACTCATCAAATACCCCCAAACCTGAATTTTACTTGTCCTCAAGTAAAACAAAACTAAGGAAATCCTAACTATACCACTGTCGCTGGTCTCTCGAATGCATTTAGCGTATGCACTAAGCCTTTTAAACCACTAAGTGTCCCTAGTGGACGATTTAAGTCTCGTGAAGGTTTGCTTAGAACGTACCTACAAAGTTCTAGGTCAAAATATAAGCTCAGATTCCATCAAATGTGACATGTGCAAGTCAGTTTAAGCTCACAGCAAAATGGAGATGTCAATCTAGCTATCAAAGGCACAATCCTAGCACTGATAACAAAAAAAGACATGTGATAAGAGTGTAAAGTGTATCTACACATGTGTAAAGAAAGATCTGAAGTTATGACTACTAATCACCAAGAGATAGTTTCTCAGGCTAAGAACCAAGGTCGAAATCTAGCTAGCTGTCCGGACTTTACGAGAATTGTGAATGAGTTGGAGGTATTTCACAATTACTCGCGTTGTACATCAATGGCATACACCCTCCTTGCTTATTACAATGAAACAACAAAAGATGACTCTTTACATGACTCTTATTTACATTGACTACTCTCTTTTTATTTTTGGAACAAGAGATGATGGAATTGATAAATACTTGATTTTTTTGTATTTTTCTGATATATTATTATTATTATTATTATTTTTTTTTGAATAAATACATCGTTTTTTTTTTTTTTTTTTTTTTTTTTTTTTTTTTTTTGATAAAGAAACACTTTTGATACATATACAAAAGGAAACAAAAGATTACATGACACTTTGCAAGAGGTAGCCCTTTTTGATGCACCCAGTTAAATTCGATGGTTGTCTTTCTTAATGTAACCTCCACCTTCTATCCCAACCAACCAAAGAACAAGCTAGTCAAGTTTCATTCAGTATTATAAAGTGATTGGCAATCGTGACTTCCTATCAAACACCTTGAAGATCGAGGCTATACATGTATTGGTAGATCGTGCGCGTGCAAATTTCTTATCACTATGTGAATTGTGCTAGAATCAGGGTGCCTAAATATCTAGACTAAGACTCCTAAAAATTACATATATGCACAAGAGTCAACATTTCAAGGTAAATGAGCTCCATTTTTATGATTTTTCATTTTTTAATTTTTTTGAATTTTTTTCGATTTTTTCAAAAGAAGAAGGAGTTCGTTTTCAATTATAGCATATTATCATGGTATCCATTCCATACCCCCAAACCTAAACTAAACATTGTCCTCAATGTTTCAAAAGATAACAAAATTATAATGCAACATACGAAGAGGAACATGCTAAGTAGAGTAAAAGGAGAGAGAATACCCGATTCGTCGAAAACACGAACCGAACTCCGTTATTCACCGGCTAGAATCCAACGTTCTCAACTTAGATCATATTGGATTAGCAAAAATATATACAAAAGAAACCAAAAAGTTTTAAAATTTATCTACTGGATTATATACAAAAAATTCACCATACACCAAAAGTCTAAAGAGTTGAGGATCAACCCAAAAGACAAAGTGTAGCGGTTTCAACAACTTCACACATGAAAGAAAAGCACGTGAAGCTGTGAAACCAAATGAGCTACCCCCAAACCTGGATTTTACAGAAGATATAATTTTGAAAACAAAATCGCGCAGTTTTGGGGGTTCATCATGCACAAGATCTAACTCAAAGTGTACTTTGCTATGGACGGGCAAACATGCAATTTCCAACTGTGGTTCCTCAAAGATATTATATTTAAATGCAAGATGGTCCAAGAGGACTTGGGAAGCACACAGTTCCAAACCTAGATTAGGCATTCTCAGAAAAATTGGTTTTACAATATTGGTACAAACCAAATCTAGGTTGGGTGGAAGGCCATCAGATTGTGACTCATGTAGGAGAATAGGCACGTCATTATCAATCAAATCAAAATCTCCTAAATCATCTACACATGTCACATCATGCTCACAATCATCAATCAAATTAGCAAGTTCACAATCAGAATCATCAACATCATCAACAGATTTGTCCTCATGCATCGGCAATTCAATGGAAACATCATATGGAATACTAGAAGAGATATCATTCATTAAGGTCTGGGCAGAGAAACCTAATGTATTTGAACCCAAAGGTTCCATAACATCATCAGTATAGACATGTTCTTCTAATATAACATCATAATTATTATCATCCTCAACAAAACAAGAGTGTCCTTCCCTAAAAACTATAGTGTTTCTATTCCACTCATTTACCTCTAGATTAGGTTCATGTTCAATATGACTATCATGAGTAGGGTTAAAAACACTATTTTGATAATTAATTTCATTAGGGATAACGATGCTGCTATGATCATTCAATGTATGCATTTCTAAACTAGCAGTGTTTTGTTTGAGGAGATTGATGTTTTCCATTATAGATTGCATACAAGGGCTCATGTGAAATTGTTCGTCCTCCCCTTGTGGTGATTGATACATGGGTGCATGGTTGTTAGGGTCTATAAATGGTTGATCGCAACCTTGAAAAGGTTGATTATGGTCCCAATAACCACCATCATAATAATCTGTAGGTTCTACAAACCTTGGAATTTCTCCAGTCCGCCTAAATTCATGGAAAATATAGCAATTCGCAATAGTGTGGTCTAAGCCATCACATGCGGGACATGCATAGATTTCATGTTGCCTAAGAAACTTAGATGTGACAGATTCCTCATGTGATTGCATTTCTAAAGCTGCGATTCGAGCTTCTAATTGATCGATCAGTGATGATTGTGTGAGTGAGGCACTAGCAAAATGTTCATTTTCACGTTGTGGCGAATGATGCATGTGTGAATAGTCATTAGGGTTCAAGTATTGAGGCTCGGGACTTTGAAAATGTCCATAATAATTCCTATGACTATTGACATCATGGTCTATGGGAGGTTCATAACGTGAAGTATGTCCACACGCAAGTTCTCTAAGGGATTTGTTGTATTCCCCAACTGTAGACCAAGATCTAGACATGATTGGGTTCAAAAGCTAAGTAACTATGTTACAAAGCCCAAAATTTGGTTTTTAATGGGTTTGGATTTTTGGGAAAAATTTGGTTTTTATGGGAATGAAAAACATTTGGTTTTTGATGGGAAACATTTGGTTTTTATGGGGATAAGCCCACTGTTTTGGTTGTGCTTTGGTGAGGCAATGGGTTTGGGGAACTGTTGTGAAACAGAGCCCAACTTTCGGCCTAGAGTTTGGGTACACGGCCCACTAACGACTTCAGCAAGCCCAGAAACTAATGAAGCCCAGCTGAGTTGGTAGGTTCAGTTAACCTTGTTTAGGTTGTTTGTTGGGTTTTTGAAACCCAAAATTTTGATAGGGACAATCCCACAGTTAAGATCAAATACAAACCCAAAAGTTAACTTAAATTACAAGCCCAAAAAAAAAATGGAAAAAATTATTACAAGCCCACAAATTAAAAATGGAAGCCCACAGGTTGGGTTCTCTTAATGGGTTTAGGCTTACTTGCTTAAGCACAGCCCAGCTGCTCAGTTAGGTTGCAAAAGCCCAGTTGGGCTTTGGATCATCCTAAGATTTGGCTTCAACACTCAAGGCCCAGTTGGGCTTTGGTCTTTCATCAGCTGCAGCAGCTTACAGCCCAGTCAGGCCTAGCAGCAGGAGCAGATCAGCAGCAGCAACAACAGCACAACAGTAGGCTTTGCAGGTTCACAGGGCCACAGCAGAGGGCAGCAGCAGTTAGCAGGAAGGCTTCAGGCAGCAGTTCTTGGCAAGCAAGTCTCAGGAGGGGCAGTTCAGCAGCAACTCAGGGGCAGCCTCAGCAGCAAGAGGCTCTCAGGCACAGCAGCAGCTTCTCCAGCACTTGCCTTGGCAGCAGCAGCAGCAGACAGCAAGGAAGAAAAGCAGCAGCAGCAGCAACACCTGTTGGCTCAAAAAGAGAAGTAAGTTTCTTGCTAGAAGCTAAGAAATTCAGCTGCACTACACAGCAGCTACTAAAACAGCAAGTTACACTAAAATGCAAGAATGCAATGCATGATGAGTATGCTAGAATGAAACAATATGCAAAAGAGTATGCAATGATGCAAATGAACTAACATGCAAAAACAGCCAAGAAAAATTCAACACAACACAACCAAGTCCCCGGCAGCGGCGCCAAAAACTTGGTGGCTCTCTAAAAGAGTCACAAACATTATACCTGCAAGTGCACAGGGTCTAGTGTATAGAACAGGGCAAGCAGGGTCGATCCACAGAGACAAGGGGTGTATTGAAGTTTCCTAGACTAAAGTTATCTAAACAAGTAACTAAGTGGCAGTGAGATAGTGACAGTGGAAGTTAAACAAAGGCAGTGAGCCTAAGGCAGTGAACTAAAGAACCAAAGAAACAAAGAAAAACTTAACCAAAACAGAACATGGGAAAGAAATTGTAGATGGGAATGAAGTGTATGGAGATGGATTAGAATTCCCTTCACCTAGCTAGTTCACCTAGGTTAAGTTTTTGTCATATGGCTAGTTAACTAACCTTACAGCCTTAGCTAACCCCTAGTATTGGCTGTCTGTTTAAGGCACAGGCAATCACAGGTCAACTAGGCAATGGATTACTAACTAATGTAGCTGATTAACCCCTTAGAGCCACCACTGACCCCTAGCATTAGTGGTCTTCTTACAGCACCACTAATCACAAGTCAGTTGGGCTTTTAGGAATCTAACTAGCCTAAGCTATTTTGAGTTCAACAAAAACTATCCTAATGGCTAACCATCATGGTTCAATGGTCTTCTCTAAGGTTTAAACAGGGAAATTACATGATCATGTGAAGAAACATTACATACATAGAGCTTAACACAAACATAACATGGATTAGAACATAACAGACATGGTGATTAACATTGACAGAATTTGAACAATACATTCACATGAACTGATATTGAATTAAAGATATTAAAATTTAAACAAAACCTAAGAACTAAACAGTGAAGCAAAAATTGAAATTGGAAAACAAAGAAAGACTAAACCTAAACCTAATGACACACTGGCTAGTCCAGGTATGCCCCAATGTCACACCCAACACCTTCTATTTATAGTTTCACACGTCTAACCCTAGAATCCCCAAAATATCAGAATTAGGGTTTCAAAGAAATCAAAATTAAATCATACCTACTTTCTGAAAACACTCAATAACGTCGACCCATTCTTCTATTGTGTCTTCTGTGTCTTCCCATGCCTTCAATTTGTCCATTGATGCCTACCAACTATTCTCTCCAATTTCACACACAAACGGCTAGGGTTTGGGGCGATGTGAAATTGAAAAGGATAGTTGAGAGACATAGAGGTGATGATGGACTTAGGGTTGGTGGTAAGTGGAGTTAGTGGTGGTTGTGGTAGTGGCAGAGAGTTGGTGGCGGAGCAGGTGGTGGAAAAGGTGGTGGTATGACGTCTGTAGAGGAATGGAGAAGATGGAGTCGATGGAAAGAAGGAGGGGAGTGTTTTGCTAGGGGTATAGGGTGTTCGATACTTGGGTGTTAGGCGGGTTCAGCGAGGTCTGATGATCTGCGACAAGGAGCGATGGATGGGAAGATGGTAGGTGGATCCAGCGGCGATACGGAGGTAAGCGTGGAGCGACCGTCGGATGAAGGGATGTAGCAAAACGGACGACCCAAGATGGAGATGGGCGTTGCGATGTAAAGCAGGGGCTTCGGAGTTTGATGTGCGATGATGGAGCGACCGTAGGATGCTGAAATGCTTCGATCTGATGGCTGAAATCCGAGACGGGCTTGGATAGTGGAAATGTGTTTGAGTAAGGGTTTTGGGCCTTGGGTATGCCAAGCCCATATCTTCTTTAAGGACAATTCTTCTTCTTCAAGACCATTCCTAGCCTCTTGGTTTTATGCACAACGTTCTTCGCGGCTTCCTTGCGTAACTCCTCCCGGATTTTCACTACTTTTCTGCTCTATTCCGCTCCGCAATTCATCCAAACTTTATTTATTACCTAAAAATATAAAATTAAGTAAGAAAAATATTTATTCTTGAAAACAATGAAAATACAGAATATGGGATAAAATGTAGAATTAATGCACAAAGGATGAGTTAAATGCCAAGAAAAATATATATAAATATGCACTTTTTAGCACTCATCAGTGCAGTTGTCTCATACTGGTGTCAGCTCTATTTGGTCTTATGGACCCACAATTGCTTCGACTATTGATATATGACTTTGGAAGGTGACAATCCTTTTTGAGGTATTTGATGTCTAGCTAAAGACTTTAAATTTAGCATTTCCTGGGAGGTGCTCATGCTTACGGTAATATCCTTCCTTATTTCTTTTTCCATCTATCAAGTGGTAACAGTTTCTTATTGTTCATGCTTTTAATTTCATCTTTAGAACATTGAGGACAATGTTAGATTTAAGTTTGGGGGTGGGGAAGAACTTTTTGTTAGCTCTTAGCTGCAACAAATAAACTCCAGAGCCTAGAAATTTATGCTTATTAAGGTTGGCACTAACCAATCTAAGTGGATGGGAACATCTTGGTTATAGGAGTTGAGGAACCAATCTGATTAGATGGAAACATCTAAAGAGTCTATTCATAAAAACACAGAGATCATGTGTTAGAATTAAAAAAACATGGTAGTTTCGCCATATCTCGTTGAATCCTAATCCTTCTGTTTTTATTTTTTAAGTGATTTGGTGGGGCACACGATTCAAGTTGTTACCTTTGCTAGGGTGGAATAGAGTGATTAAGATACCACAAAAAAAAAAGAGAGACCAGGCCATTAGACCAACCGGAGTAAATTCAATAAAGTCGACCACTGGTACCCTTGTATATGCCAGTTGTGTTGACCTAGAGTTAGGTTTATCGACCACTGGTCCCCTTGTATATGCCAGATGTGTTGATATTAGTCAGACCGGTATCTCAGTCCATTAGGATAGGTTCACCTTGGCAGAGGCCTTCAGACAGATATGGGAAACACCGTTCACTTTTAACCATCTCTTTATCCATCTTCTTAATCTTTCCATGTGATTGGTTGACTCCGGTTATGATGTACAGAAACTATCTGAGTAGAGCTTTGTCACTTATATATGAATTTTAGTATGCAGAGTGCAAACTCGTGTACATCAATTGGAATTTCGCATCAGGGTACTTCCTCCTATAGTCAATGATTGTATGCCAACCAAGGAGATTCTTTAGTGCCTTCCAAGGTTCTGCGTAGATATCTAGGGTCTGGAGTAAAAGTTTTGTGGGTACACCTCTGGTAAACCCTCCAGAGACAACACTCCGCCACTAGGGACACCTAGCGGTTTAACGGCTTGCTGCACGTGCTAAGTGTAGTCATTTTTATTTTCTAGATTTGCTCGAGGACTAGCAAATAATAAGTTTGGGGGTATTTGATAGACACATTTATGTGTCTACGTTGTCCTTAATTTTATGTATTGTTGGTACTCGATTTTTTGTACTTATTATGGTATTTTATGTGTTTTTAGGTATTTTTGGAAATAAACATTCTTGGAAAAATCAGCACGAAAAGTCGTCTAAAGCACCGGAAGGAATGTGTTATTCAGACTCTCACTTGTGGATAAGGGGCGCCCAAATGATAAGGAGTACCCAAGGATATTTGCACCCAAGCAGCTGATCAGAGACACCCCTCATGGCATCTGCTATTCGCACCCCAGGACCGGATAGGGGGCACCCATCTTCTTCTTCACGGGAAAGATATTTGGCGGGAAAAGAAATCTCAACTGTGTGAGATTCTGGTCATGATATTATGGGGATATTTGTGTCTTTAAGACATGATTATCTTTTTAACATGATAGTAAGATTTTGTACGTGTCTTGAATGGAAGGAAATCGTATACTTTTGGATATTTTCGAAAACAGGGAAGGAATTATTCACGGAATTAATTGAAGATATTCTCTTCATTATTTGGCTCAATTAAATGAGAAGATTTGGATATACCATACAACTCAGAAGACGTGTGAAAATGGAGAGGAAATATTCCCGTGAAATACTTTCATTAACTGCAAAGATCTTTTGGAGTAATTGAGATGATTGTCGACCTAAGATTGGCTTCACAGTATAAATAAGAGTGTCTTGGGTATCAGTGAGGGGATAAAGAGTTTGGGAGAGTTACAGAGCATCACAGAGCCGAAAAATCGAGTTGCAGAGAACACCATTTCTGTTGTCGCAGAACTGAAGAACACGAAGAACAGACTCACGAAGACAGTCGTTTAGCAACAGTGATAACGACACAGAGGCGTGGGTCGTAGAAGCTGAACATCGACAGTTGGCTTTTATCATTTTATGTAACAGTGTTTTGCAACAATTAAAAACGTTGCAAACACCCGATTTTTAATAGTTTTCTCCAATTCGTCATTTGTAAACACTTTGAGCAATGAAATCAACTTTTGAGAGCGTTTCCACAAATGATGAGCTAAACCCAATCCTTGGGGCGACGGAGGATGCTATCTTTCCAATGAAAAAGTGGTAATTCTTAATTATTTAATTTGTGCAATTTTTATTTATGATTATTTGCCTAGATTGAAAATAGATTTTATGGTTTTTGTTAAACAATTGTATTTTATTTTGATGGAACATGCTTAGCCTAGGGTTTTGATGTCTCATGCTTTGGATTAACATTTGTTGTTTCTAAAAATCTACTTTTGCAATAGTTGAGAATCAATTTGAACGTGTGAAATTGCATGATTATAATTAGTATCACTTTGGAATTGGTAAATAGCGGAATCCTAGCCCCAGTCTCTCCATAATTCTCACAACACTTTTTATTCAAGTTTGTTATATTTTTTTTATTTATAAAAATTAAGTCTAAAAAAAATCTTCCTTCACAAGTCTCAACGAACCTTTTTACTACAACAACTTTGAAACCACATCAGATACCATCATTCAAGGATAAACATAAACGTTATTACAACCATTAAAGCAACAGTTTAAACGTAGATCAACATAAGAGGTTCATCAAATACAGAGATTAATCACTCAACTCATAAAAATCCCTTTCAATTTCATAGAATTTTTCAGTCAGTTCAGGGTGAGCTGTCTGAGCGTAGTCCAACTTCTCCTTCAGGACTTCATTTTCTTGCTGAAGACGAATAAGTTCAGAGCTGGGTGCTGCAGAAGTTCTAGCCATCTTTCAGACGCTATTCATGGAAAATACTTTTGGTCCTCCAATATTGGTTCCAATTGTTAGAGCATTGCTCGGTCGAAAATTTCCGAGTAACATCTTACATGGTTTGTGTGATACAATCATTTAATGTAGGCTTGGAATCTTTCGATAATGGTTATTTCAATATCTTAAAAATTGCTTTGATGCTAATAGTGTATGAAAACGTCTATTGTCATTATAGAAGAATGTTTCAACGATTGATATAAGGAGTTGAAGACGTAACCATCTTTGGATATAAGCATATATAGTGTGTTCACACATTAGTGTATAAATCCATAAACCGGGAACCAAGAGTATGCATATGTGTGTATACGAAATTGGTAAAGGATACAAGATAAGTATGCGTACCCATACGCATACTGGCGGAAGTTTTCGAACCGAAAATTTCTGCTGAGTTTGGAAACTTAACAAACTCAAAATCCGGTTGCCTAAGTACGCATACCCGTACGTATACTTAAGCTAGTTACTTTGTCAAATCGGTCAGTTCATGGACTTAAACATTTAAATCATAAGGAATGCAATCTTTGCAAACTATGGATATAATGTTCATGATTGATTCAAGTGAATCAAACCGATTTGGTTTCGATTGTGTTTTCAATACAATTGAACAACTCTTTAACTAGTTTCATTTGAGTCATTTGAACTAGTTATGGTTAAGATGAATAAGGTTGATATGAGAGTAATCATATGGCTAACCTCGGTTAATTATTTGTTAACCAACTTGGTGTACACGTTTAGGTACGGTTACATAAATCTAAATGAGGGTACATTTCATTTGTGTGTAACAAGTTAAGTTCGATCTAACAGTTGAAAGATATTAGCTTGGTTGAATCATGTTTTTCATCTAACGGTGATATTGAATGCTTTGTTACCAAGGTAAATTGGATTGCAAATCCTGATTTGAAAAATATATAAAGAAGAACTCTAGCAACTGGGAACCTAATCCCCACACCTATTGTGTGTAACTAGTTACATAACTAGAGTCGATTCTCTTTTAACATTAGATTTATTCTCGATACCTGTAGGTTAATGACTTGAAGACTTCATTGGGATTTATTCTCGAGACCTGTATGTTAATGACTTGAAGACTTAAGGAGCGCAACTGTACCTTGATTCAGTGTGAGATTGATTAGGGTTCAACTACAGTCCAGTCCGAAGTTAATTGGTAGTAGGCTAGTGTGTATAGCGGTTTAATACAGTGTGGTGTTCAATCTGTACTAGGTCCCGAGGTTTTTCTGCATTTGCGATTTCCTCGTTAACAAAATTCTGGTGTCTGCGTTATTTTTTTCCGCATTATATTTTGTTATATAATTGAAATATCACAGGTTGTGCGTTAAGATCAATCAATTAGAATATCCCACCTTGGGTTGTTGATTTACATTGATTGACACTTGAACATTGGTCTTTGGTACCGTTCAAGTTACTCCTCTTATTTAATAGGGCTCGCAGATTTCTATTTGTTGATCTCGGATTGAATTAAGAGTTAGAGATATTAAACTCTTTGATATACTTTATTCTAGATTGAGTCTAACTGTTTAGTTGATTCTCTAGAAAGTGTATTGGAGTAAGTCCTCTCTGATTTCCAAACGAATTATTGGGTGTGGTTGTTAGACCCCCCGCGTTTTCAATTGGTATCAGAGCAGGCAAACACATTAAAGACCTGATAAGTCTGTGTTTGTAGCGATATGATATGGACAAAGGTGATATCTATATAAACGTACCACCAGTCTTCGATGGCTCTAATTACTTATGGTGGAAAATTGCTATGCGTGCCTTTCTTCAAGCGCGTAATTTTCAATCATGGGATTATGTAGTTAATGTCCATGATGCTCCCGTTGTGGCAGTAGGGAATGCAACCGTTCCTAAGAACATTGGTTAACACAATGCTGCCGAGATACTTGCTGCAAAGCAAAACTCTGACGGTTTGAATACCATCATACATGTCATTACCCAAGATCTTCAGCACCATGTGACTACATGCACTCAGTATAAAGATGCGTGGGATACCTTAGAAACCGTATTCGAAGGAAATACCAGTGAGAAGGAAACTAGGCTTCAAAACCTTAATTACGATTGGGAAACCTTCGTATAGCAGATGAAGATTCATTTGATGAGTTTAATCACAAAGTGTCTGAAATTGTTAATGCATCTTTTGAATTGGGTAAGACTATTCCTGAAAAGGACATTGTGATTAAAATTCTCAGATCGCTGCCATCTAGATACAATTCTAAGAAGCATGCCATCGTTGACGGAAATAACCTCGATATTCTTTCCAGAAGTACTCTTGTGGGAAAGATTAAATTACTTGGTCTTGATAAGAGTGCAGTCAGAACTTCTGCATTCAATGCTGTAATCGTTCCAAGCAAAACCTCTAATTTGTTATCGGCTGATGAATGCTGTTCTAGTCATGCTGATTTTAATAAATCACTGATAACACAAAAGATCAAGGATATGGTAATGAAAAGAAAAAGATGCAAGAGATTGTCTTCTCTCTCTATTGCTTCAGATGATTCAAGTCAAGAAAGATCTCAGTGTCACAATGAGTTACATACTACTGCAGTGTGTACGGAAAGTTCAACATGTTCGGCAGAAGTTTCTTGTGATTCAAACTCCAGTTTGGAATGCGAATCCGAGACTGAGATCCTAGAATTTCTGGATAAGATTGAAGAAATTCACCAGGAAAACATTCAACTAAAAGAATTGTTAAATAAACTTGAGTCATCACTACAAGTGAAATCTCTTGAGAATGACTATCTTAATGATGAATTCACCAGAACCCTATTACTAAAGGAAAAAGAGATCAATTCTCTCAAGTGTGACCTGCAAAGGTTTTCAGGAAGCTCAGACAAAATTTCAGCAATGTTATTTGGTCAAAAGGCTTTCGGAAACACACAAGGTTTAGGATTCAAAGGAAAGACTGTAAGCACAACAGACTCGGTTATTCGAACCAGCTTTGGATCACTCAAACCTGAGCGTTGTGATAAACATGTTTCAAATATACAAAGCAAATACGCTTTGCTCTGATATTTTTGTGGAAGTACAATCCATGTCCAGAGTAAGTGTTGAAGATTCAAGAGGAACTGTAGAAGAATTACCAAACTTCAAGATGACATGCAAACGATGAATCTGACTATAGATAAACAGTCAGAGACATCTAGGTACAAGAATAAATCCAAAAGAATCAGAGGGAGACGAGGTAAGTCCGCCTACTCAACAAACCTTGAAATGTCACTTGGTGACACAAGATGTGAACACTCTTTTCACTCTATTACTATCTAAACCATAGTAATAAATCGTATCCTTATTTTGGACTTGAAAAATAAGGATTACTTCAAGGTTGATTCAAGAATCTTTTGTTGATTTTTCTGTTCCATATTGAGCAGTAAATATTTTATTGTTAAGATTGATAATGGATCATGAACCGTGGAGACTTTTTCAAAGTCCTTTAGGGTTTTGATATCCTGAAGTCTATTTATGTTCATTTGCAAACATCACTGTCTTTACCTTCTTTTCTAAAGATACAATATCATGGCTCTATAACTAGAGGTACCACGAAAAGAGATGTTGTAGAAGCAATTAATGTGTATATGTGTGAAGGAATTGTTTCTTCAAGAAAAAGAAAGGCGAAAAACATGACTGATGATCCAGGTTCTTCCTCTAACTACCTATTGTCTGTTTGTCATTCCGATAATAACTTTAGGGATATGGTGGAGGATTTCATCAGGAAAAGAAATGGTTTAAAATATCAAATAATTTCTTCTTTAAGAGATATATCTCACTATGAACAAATGTTGTCTCTAACAAAGAACACTCTGCGTGAACTGAAAAGAGAACTTAGTGAGTTAACTGATATTTCTGAAGATTTAGAGGAGTTGAATGATCCCATTATCAATAGATTTTTCAATAATGAGAAGGAATTCTCTGTAGATGCCCTGAGAAATCTCTACAATGTCTAGTAAATCTTATTTTAGAGAATTTATTTCTTGTTTTTAGAAGAATAACTAGGGTTTGGAATAGCCATTATTGTGAGTACACATATCTATGTCCAAAGATTTTCATTTTCATGTTTTTAGATTTATTTATTTAAATTCTAAGTTTTTGGAAAATGATTTTTGCAATTTTAATCTTTATGATTTTATATACTGCAAATTGTTATGGGATATGTTGTTTACATCCGTGAACCTGTGACTGTCCCATACTTGTTCAAAAGTTAACTCTGTTATGTCGGTATGAATGTATTGATAGAAGATAGAATGAACTTTTGACATTACAAAAGTTAAAGCCTTTTATGTCATTGTTTTGATGGAAGAAAGGATAAAAAAAATTTTTACAAGGATTAAGCCTATTGTATGTCATTGTGCAAATAGTGATGGAAAATAGGATGAATCCTTGTCTATTCCGCATTATTGGTTGATTTCTGATCCACATTCTTGTGCATATACTGTGTTGCTCCGTAAGTTCTCTTATGTTTGTGCATGACCAACTAAATTGATCATTCTCTTATGGTTATTTTATTTGTTGCTCTGTAAGTTCTCTTATGTCGAGCATGACCAATTGAATTGATCACGTTGTGGTTAATTTAGTTGTGTAATTCTGATTGAATTAATTATTGGTGGGTTTGTTTACAGAATTCACCGTTTACAGGAATTCATAATCCCATGGGATTACCACTTATGGGATTCATGTAAATTCCCTGTGTGTTTGGTAACTCAATTAAAATTCCTAGGATTTATAGACTTTTCTTGTATTAAAGTCTTTGTACGGTTTGGAATTACCCTCAAATCTTAAAATTGCATATATATATATATATGGGTTTTATAGTTAAAAAAGTAGGTCTGTAAATCCCTTGATAAGTTTCTCAACAAATCTTAGGGGGGAGGGGTCGGACTCCATATGGAGGATTTGATGGAAAACTGAATCCCGTAGGAAACGTGATTCCAAGAATTCGGGCAACCAAACATACAAAGGGAAACGTAATTCTACCAAATCCCATGGACCCATAAATTCCATCTTTAAAATTCTACATCCAAACCCACCATATGAGTTTTCTTATGGTTAATTTAATTGTGCATTTTGATTGGATTAATCATGAATTCTTTTATGGATAATTCAATTGAATTCTTTGGATTCAATCTATGTTTTTCATGTGATTTGATTTTATCCAAAAGAAATCCTTCTTTTCTTGTGAAAGTAAGGTCGCCTTTGTTGTTCCTTCGGGGATGACATTTTATGAAAGAGAGTTCATATTGAACTTGTGCTTAATTGCCAAATCTTTGTGGGGAGTGCGGCTGTGGAATTTTAGGGGTTATCTTGTATATTTATTAACTCCTTGATGAATGCATTTAGCTTCGGCTTTATGATTTCATATAAATAAGTTGGTATGGTATTCTCTTTTAGTCATGAAGTATCTCCGTGGAAATTTCATGAGGATCCCACTAGTTTTCGTACCTTTACCAATTTATATTTACAAAAAGGGGGAGAATTAATGTATGGTGTGATACTACAAATACATATGGTTTACGGATCATTATGTATGGGGGAGTGGTTTTCATGTTGAGATAAAGTATTGACTAAGAGTGAGTCATGAATATCACCATAGTATTTGAAAAGGCGGGGGTATAACAACCACACCCAATATTTATCTTAGCAATTTGTATGGACAAATTCCAATACACTTTCTAAAGAATCAACTAGACATTCAGACTCAATCTAGATAAAAAGTATATCAAAGAGTTTATATCTCAATCTCTCGATTTGATATATACTCAAGCAAATAGAAATTTGCGAGTCTTTATCAAATACTAGAGAGATAACTTGGATGGTACCAAAGGCAAATATCCAAGTGTCAATCAATTTAAATCAACAACCAAAAGGTCGGATATTCTAATTGAATGAACAACGCACAACCTGTGATATTTCAATTATATAACAAAATATAATGCGGAATAGAAATAACACAGACACCAGAATTTTGTTAACGAGGAAACCGCAAATGCATAAAAACCTTGGGACCTAGTCCGGATTGAACACACACTATATTAATCCGCCACAGACACTAGCCTACTATAAAATAACTTCGGTCTAGAATGTAGTTGAACCCAAATCAATCTCACACTGATCCAAGGTACAGTTATGCTCCTACGTCTCTGATTCCAGCAGGATGCTACGCACTTGATTCCCTTAGCTGATCTCACCCACAACTAAGAGTTGCTACGACCCAAAGTCGAAAAATTTAATAAAAAAATCTGTATCACACAGAAATGTCTATAATGATAGATAAATCCGTCTCCCACATATATACCTACAAGTTTTGTTCCGTCTTTTGATAAATCAAAGTGAACATGAACCAATTGATATCCCGGACTTATATTCCCGAAGAATAGCCTAGTATTATCAATCACCTCACAATAATCTTAATCGATGCGGCGAAAGAAGATATGTGGAATCACAAACGATGAGACAAATATGTTTGTGACTACTTTTATATCTTTCCTATCGGAGATATGAATCTCAAGCCAATCCTTACGATTATACACGTATGATAGAATATGCAATATCAAATCACACAACTACAAGAAAGTAGTATCGGTCTGGCTTCACAATCCCAATAAAGTCTTTAAGTCGTTAAACTGGTTTAGAAGAAGAAACCAAAGGTTAAAGGAGAATCGACTCTAAATTACACAACCAGTATCACACATAAGGTGTGGGGATCAGGTTTCCCAGTTGCTATAGTTCTCCCTTATATAGTCTTTCAAATCAAGGTTTGCAATCAATGTTAGCTTGGTAACAAAGCATTCAATATTCACCGTTAGATGAAAACCTGATTAGATTCAAGCTAATATCTTTCAACCGTTAGATCGAAAACTTAGCTTGTTACACACAAATGAAATGCACGTTTCTAGGTTTGTGTAACCGTACCCAAACATGTACATTTGTTGATTCAACAATAGTTAACCAAATGGTTAGCCATATGAGCATTCATATCAACCATATTTTTCTTCACCATAACTAGTTCAAGTGACTCAAATGAACTAGTTAGAGAGTTGTTTAATTGCTATGAAATCTTATGTAGCTACAAAAGACACAATTGAAGCAAAAACGATTTGATTCACTCGAATCGGCTTATGAACTTTACAGACACGGTTTGCAATTAGCATTTCTTAGTTTATATAAACATGAGTTCACAAACAATCGTCTTTAGATATAACCTAACTCAAGTTCGTGGACTGGGTTCGCGTACTTAAGTTCCCGGAAGGAGTTCTCAAACTCCAGCAGATTTTATCGGGTCAAGAACTTCCGCCAGTTCGCGCACTTAGTTCACGGCTCTTGTTCCGGTTCTCTTGATCAACAAATTTCGAAAACTTCGGTTCAAGGAACAAGGACTTATACATATATGTGTTTCCACAACAATGCTTATATCCATCATTGGTTATATAATCTAAACTCTCATTTCAATCATTGAAACATTCTCAGAGGATGTTATATAGTTGTTATTCACAAACCATTTTTCGTCAGAGCAATTTTCGAAGTGATTGAAACATGACATGACTTTCGTCACTAGGTAAAGATGAACTTGGTTAAAGTGAAATCTTACCAACACATATTTCGAGAAATAGATAGGCGAGATAAACTCGGCTCGAAATACCAAATGTGTATAATCAAAGTCTATATAGCAAAACGACTTTTGTCTCAAGATAGGAGATGGAGTAGATAGAATTTTGAGTGATAGATAAGTTCAAGTCTCCACGTACCTTTTTGTCGATGAAGTTCCACCAGTTCCTTGAGTAGTTCTTCGTCTTGTATGATGATCCTCCATGGAGTTCTTGAGCTCAACTACACTTTCTATCCTACTCCGAGACTTATCTATAGTAGACTAGAAATCAAGACTTATAGTTTTGATCACTAACATTGACAAACATGCTTGAGATAGCAACGCATGCGAGTTTGACCGACCAATGCTCTAACAATCTCCCCCTTTGTCAATTTTAGCGACAAAACTATCAATACATATGGAATAAAAAAAAGATAAAGAAACTTAAGTAGCTCCTATTCCACATGTCTAATCTTTAACATTACTCGAAATCTTCGTCACTTCCAAGTACTCCAATGATCCCAAAGGTTGTAAGTTCAGCATCATCGTTGTTGAAAATCCGTAGCTATAACAATGAGAAAACATAATTCTCGATCATTGTTATACAGTGTCATAGTATCATTATACATCATCAAAGTTCAATTGTATCACAACTTTGACAACAATACTATAGTGTTATGTATTACTCCCTCTTAGTCAATACTCCATCTCACATGGAAACCACTCCCCCTTACATAATGATCCGAAAACCATATGTATTGGTAGTGTGAACTACATATTAATTCTCCCCCTTTTTGTCAACAAAATTGGCAAAGGTACAAGAACGGGATCCTAATGAAATTTCCGAAAGAGATATTTCATGACCAAAAGAAAGCATATATCATCTTGTTTAGATGCAATCATAAATTCGAAGTTAAATGCATTCATCAAGGAGTTTAAAGATACAAGATAACCCCTATAATGTTCCACAGCCGCACTCCCCACAAAGATTTGGCAATTAAGCACAAGTTCAATTAAGAACTCTCCCTCATATAATGTCATTCCCGAAAGAACAACAAGAGCGACCTTAATTTCAAAAGAAAAGAAGGATTTCTTTGGACATAACAAATCACATACGAATATGAATTTGAATCCAAAAATACACAATTAAATTAACCAAAAGAGAACCTATGATTAATTTAATCGGGAATGCTCAACATAAATGAACTTATGGAGACTCAAAAATACTCAATTAGATTAATCACAAGAGAACCCATAATTAATCTAATCGGAATACGCAACCAAATTAACCACAAAAAGTAATCAATTTAATTGGTCATGCTCGACATAAAGTATCTCATGGAGAAACAACTAAGCTAATCCTAAGAAAATAATCAACTCAGTCGATAGTGCTCAACATAAGTCACCTTATGGAACAACACAGTATATACACAAAAATTGTGGATCGGAGATCGACCTAATACCGTGGAATAAGCAAGGACTCATTCTATTTTCCATCACTATTCGCACAATGACATACAATAGACATAATCCTTGTAAACAAAAGATTTTAACCTATCTTCCATCAACAATTGACATAATAGGCTTAACTTTTGTATTTGTCAAAAGTTCATTCCTTCTTTTATCAACACATGCATACCGACATATAAAGGACTTAAGTTTTGACAATATATGGGACAATCACAGTTCACGGACGCAAACACACATATCCCATAACAACTTGCAATATATGAAACCATAAAGATTAATACTGTAAAGATAATCTTCCAAACAGTTTTAAAATTTAGACATATAAACCTCAAAACATGAAGATGAAAACGTTGGACATAGCTATGTGTAATCACAATAATTGTTATTCCAAAGTCTAGTTATTCTTCTAAATAAAACAAGAAAAAATAAAATTTACTAGGAAAATAAAAATAAATCATTTACTCATTATCTTCCTCGTCGGAAATGCTCCAAGATGCTTGAATTGTGTTCAACTCTTCCTTGAGCTCGGGAAACTTAGTTGCAACCAATGATAATTGTTCTTGCACACACTTCACCCTTGAATCGACCTTACACACACCCTTGTGAATTTTTTGAAGAAGACTCAAGGTGGTAGGGTCACAACTGTTAAGGTAAGCGTCTCTTTGTCTTTTGCACACATTCTCCCTTATGCGTCTGAAGGTACAAGGACGAACCGGTTTGGGAACCCCGAGAGAGTTTCCAATTGAATCAAAACCACGATCACGGCAAATTTGACCAATCAAGCAAGGGTAACCTAACATATTGATGGGTGAAGTTATCGAAGTCATTTGAAAAATTATAAAACCACAAATATCGAGACTTTGAACACCGGATTCAAGGAAATATACCAATTCCGCAAACTCATGGCTCTACCAAGAATTTTCAATTATGGAGGGACAAAGATTGGGGATACCAAGTTTTCCAAATGGCATAAATGCAATACTAAGATCATTGGTAGGAAACTTTCCTTGATTCCAAGCGACCTTCTTGCCACAAAGCCCAAGAGAGATGTCATCATATGATGGACGCTCATCACATGGTCTAGGAAGATGCACGTTCCCAAACGAAATTTTGGTAATCTTCGAGATTAATTCTCTATGAACAAGAAATCTTCCTCTATTTATCATGGATTTGAATTCCATCTTATTGAGATCAACATCATGAATGTTGGCATAGAAAATTCTTGTAAGAGAATCAAATCCTTGACCATGACCATAAAAGATGTTTCCAAGATTGAATTTTTTGAAGAAACTAAAACCTCTTCATGTCTACTAGATGGATCCAATTTGAAATCTTTTCAAAAACACTAGCACAAGAATCATTCACAAACCTAATCCTAAGAGAATTTTGGTCACAAGGTAAATCCATGCTAGAGATACTTAAGTTTTTTGAACTCATCATGAGGTCTAGAAAAATGAAGGAACCAAGAAGAATTTACTTACTTGGAATGAACCTTGAACACCCTTCCTTTCAAATTCTCCAAAGAGGCTTCAATGGAGGAAACACAAAAACCATAGAGGTTCTCGTACGCAGACTGATGGGATGAAGAAGAGAGTACGCGAACTTCTTCTTTATAAAACCCATGGGCTTGGACCCGTTTGTGAACCGCGACCCACAAAAGAGAAGTGGGGTTTTCTTAGACGTTTGCACATCAAAGGTTATGCATCCCGTGACAAGATGGATGCAGTAGAAAGCTTTATTTGGTACTCTAAACAAAGAATAACAAAACTGTACAAATCTCAAAACATTTCTTGCCCCATTCCAAGATATATACAAATGGGGTAGTGCTAGGCTTGTTACCAAGAGGCATAATGTGTAGAGGAATTCTCATGCAACATTTCTGGTTGATATGTGTGAACAGACCCCCTGATATAATCAATGTAATGATGATATCAGGGCAGTCATAGCTTCCTATCCTTCGTTTGATCTGACTAGAAGGAAGATTCTTCTGATTCCTAGGCTGTACAATATTATTCCATGGTTTAACATGTATAGAACCTTTATTCGGATTGATTCTTAGGCTTAACAAATTTAAGTTTTTCTAAGAATTTAGAAATGCTTTCGAACGCTCTGAATAGATCTTTGTCAATTGATCCAATATGATAGTATTCCTCAAAGAGATTAAGAGTTAGTCTAGTGAGGTTCCATATCCTTGAGCGTGACGAACGTTTCCTCAATATTTCCTTCCTTTTATTTTTTCCTTTAGATTGATTCTCATCACCTAAATTTTCCTTTTTAGATGAATTGAGGTTATCATGTGAAACCGGAGGTTTTATCCATAATAATCCTTGAGCAATCTTTAAGGATTTCCGGCGTGCGTTACAGATGCCAAGAGCAAGTTTTCCAAAGAAACTTCCCATGGGGCAATTTTTAAGGATCAAGCAAATAAAAACTTATCAGGTTTAAAGTATTTTCCTTCTCTGATACCAATTGAAAAAGAGGGGGTACAACAACCACACCCAATATTTCGCTTAACAATCTGTATGGACAAACTCCAATATACTTTCTAGAGAATCAACTAGACAGTCAGACTCAATCAAGATAAAAAAGTATATCAAATAGTTTATATCTCAATCTATCGATTTGATATATACTCAAGCAAATATAAATTTGCGAGTCTTTATCAAATACTAGAGAGATAACTTGGATGGTACCAAAGACCAATATCCAAGTGTCAATCAATTTAAATCAACAACCAAAAGGTTGGATATTCTAATTGATTGAACAACACACAACCTGTGATATTTCAATTATATAACAAAATATAATGCGGAATAGAAATAACACAGACACCAGAATTTTGTTAACGAGGAAACCGCAAATGCATAAAAACCTTGGGACCTAGTCCGGATTGAACACACACTATATTAATCCGCCACAGACACTAGCCTACTATAAAATAACTTCGGTCTAGAATGTAGTTGAACCCAAATCAATCTCACACTGATCCAAGGTACAGTTATGCTCCTACGTCTCTGATTCCAGCAGGATGCTACACACTTGATTCCCTTAGCTGATCTCACCCACAACTAAGAGTTGCTACGACCAAAAGTCGAAGACATTAATAAACAAATTTGTATCACATAGAGAAGTCTATAATGATAGATAAATTCGTCTCCCACAGATATACCTACAAGTTTTGTTCCGTCTTTTGAAAAATCAAGGTGAACAGAAACCAATTGATAACCCGGACTTATATTCCTGAAGAACAGCCTAGTATTATCAATCACCTCACAATAATCTTAATCGACGCGGCGAAAGAAGATATTGTAGAATCACAAACGATGAGACGAAGATGTTTGTGACTACTTTTATATCTTGCCTATCGGAGATATCAATCTCAAGCCAATCCTTACGATTGTACTCGTACGATAGAATATGCAAGATCAGATCACACAACTACGAGAAAGTAGTATCGGTCTGGCTTCACAATCCCAATGAAATCTTTAAGTCGTTAACCTGGTTTAGAAGAAGAAACCAAAGGTTAAAGGAGAATCGACTCTAGCTTAAACAACTAGTATCACACATAAGGTGTGGGGATTAGGTTTCCCAGTTACTAGAGTTCTCCCTTATATAGTCTTTCAAATCAGGATTCGCAATCAATGTTAGCTTGGTAAAAAAGCATTCAATATTCACGGTTAGATGAAAACCTGATTAGATTCAAGCTAATATCTTTCAACCGTTAGATTGAAAACTTAGCTTGTTACGCACAAATGAAATGCACGTTTCTAGATTTGTGTAACCGTACCCAAACTGATTCAAGTGACTCAAATGAACTAATTAGAGAGTTGTTCAATTGCAAGGAAATCTTATGTAACTACACAAGACACAATTGAAGCAAAAACGATTTGATTCACTCGAATCGGTTTATGAACTTTATAGCCACGGTTTGCAATTAGCATTCCTTAGTTTATATAAACAGGAGTTCACAAACAATCGTCTTTAGATATAACCTAACTTAAGTTCGCGGACTGGGTTCGCGGACTTAAGTTCTCGGAAGGAGTTCTCAAACTCCAGCAGATTTTCTCGGGTCGAGAACTTCCGCCAGTTCGCAGACTTAGTTCGCGGCTCTTGTTACGGTTCTCTTGATCAACAAAGTTCGCAAACTTCGGTTCAAGGAATAAGGACTTATACATATATGTGTTTCCACAACAATGCTTATATCCATCATTGGTTATATAATCTAAACTCTCATTTCAATCATTGAAACATTCTCATAGGATGTTATATAGTTGTTATTCACAAACCATTTTTCGTCAGAGCAATTTTCAAAGTGATTGAAACATGACATGACTTTCGTCACTAGGTAAAAATGAACTTGGTTAAAGCGAAAGCTTACCAACACATATTTCGAGAAATAGATAGGCGAGATAAACTCGGCTCGAAATACCAAATGTGTATAATCAAAGTCTATATAGCAAAACGACTTTTGTCTCAAGATAGGAGATGGAGTAGATAGACTTTTGAGTGATAGATAAGTTCAAGTCTCCACATACTTTTTTGTCGATGAAGTTCCACCAGTTCCTTGAGTAGTTCTTCGTCTTGTATGATGATCCGCCATGGAGTTCTTGAGCTCAACTACACTTTCTATCCTAGTCCAAGACTTAGCTATAGTATACTATAAATCAAGACTTATAGTTTTGATCACTAACATTGACAAACATGCTTGAGATAGCAACGCATGCGAGTTCGACCGAGCAATGCTCTAACAGTATTGTTGTCAAAGTTATGATACAATTGGACTTTAATGTTGTGTAATAATACTATGACACTATATAACAATGACTGAGAGCATTTTGTTTTCTCATTGTTATAGTTGCGGATCTTCAACAACTATGCTGTTGAACTTACAACCTTTAGGATAATGGAGTACTTGGAAGTGACGAAGATTTCGAGTCGCGTTGAAGATGCCAAGGATATCAAGCATGTGGATGGGAAGCTACAATTTTTATCTATTTTGTAATCCATATGTATTGATAGTTTTGTCAGTAAAATTGAAAACGGGGGAGATTGTTAGAGCATTGCTCGGTCGAACTCGCATGCGTTGCTATCTCAAGTATGTTTGTCAATGTTAGTGATCAAAACTATAAGTCTTGATTTCTAGCCTATTTATAGATGTCCCAGACTAGGATATAGATGGTGTAGTTGAGCTTAGGTCTCTCGGCGTTCATCTCTTGAAGACGAAGAACTACTAAGGGGAGCTTGTGGAACTTCTTCAACAAAAAGGTGTGTGGAGACTTGAGCTCATCTATCACTTGGAAATTCTATTTCTATTATATCCTATATTGAGACATAAGTCGTGTTACGATATAGTTTTCTCTATACACATTTGAGATTTCGAGCTGAGTATATCTCGCTTACATATTTCTCGAAATATGTGTTGGTAAGATTTCGCTTCGACTAAGTTCATCTTATATCATGAGAAAATTGCCGAGTAACATCTTACATGGTTTGTGTGATACAATCATTTGATGTAGGCTTGGAATGTTTCGATAATGATTATTTCAATATCTTGAAAATTGCTTTGATGCTAAGAGTGTGTGAAAACTGCTATTGTCATTATAGAAGAATGTTTCAACGATTGAAATAAAGAGTTGAAGACGTAACCATCTTTGGATATAAGCATATATAATGTGTTCACACATTAGTGTATAAATCCATAAACCGAGAACCAAGAGTATGCATATGTGTGTATACGAAATTGGTGAAGGAGACAAGATAAGTATGTGTACCCGTACGCATACTGGAGGAAGTTTTAGAACCGAAAAATATCTGCTGAGTTTGGGAATTACAAACTCCTAAACTAGTCACCTTAAGTATGCGTACCCGTACGCATATTGGCGGAAGTTTTCGTACCGAAAAATATCTGTTGAGTTTGGAAAAATAACAAACTCAAAATCCGGCTGCTTAAGTACGCATACTTAAGCTGGTTACTTTGTCAAATCGGTCAGTTCATGGACTTAAACATTTAAATCATAAGGAATGCAATCTTTGCAAACCGTGGGTATAATGTTCATGATTGATTCAAGTGAATCAAACCGATTTGGTTTCGATAGTGTTTTCTATACAATTGAAAAACTCTTTAACTAGTTTCATTTGAGTCATTTGAACCAATTATGGTTAAGATGAATAAGGTTGATATGAGAGTAATAATATGGCTAACCTCGGTTAACTCTTTGTGAACCAACCTGGTGTACACGTTTAGGTACGGTTACATAAATCTAAATGAGGGTACATTTCATTTGTATGTAACAAGCTAAGTTCGATCTAACGGTTGTAAGATATTAGCTTGGTTGAATCAGGTTTTTCATCTAACGGTGAATATTGAATGCTTTTTTACCAAGGTAACTTGGATTGCAAACCCTGATTTGAAAACTATATAAAGGAAAACTCTAGCAACTGGGAAACCTAATCCCCACACCTCCTGTATGTTACTAGTTGCATAACTAGAGTCGATTCTCCTTTAACCTTAGGTTTCTTCTCGAGACCCTGTAGGTTAACGACTTGAAGACTTCATTGGGATTGTGAAGCCAGACCCAACTATTATATCTGTAGTTGCGTGATCTGATCTTGTTGTTTCTAATCGTGTTGAGTGCAATTGAAATAATTGGCTCGAGATTTTTTATATTTCCCGATAGGCAAGATAGAAAAGTAATCACAAACACTTCGTCTCATCGTTTGTGATTCCTTAATAACTTGTTTCGCAAGTCGATTAAGTTTGTTGTGAGGTGATTGATATATCTAGGCTGTTCTTCGAGAATATAAGCCCGAGTTATCAATTAGTTCATGTTCACCTTCATTTATCAAAAGACGGAACAAAAACTTTTGGGTATTTATGTGGGAGACAGATTTATTGAATCCTATAGACTTTTCTATGTGAGACAGATTTGTCTATCAAGTCTTCGACTTTGGGTCGTATCAACTATTGGTTGTGGGTGAGATCAACTAAGGGAATCAAGTGCGTAATAGCTGGATCAGAGACGTAAGGAGTGCAAATGTACCTTGAATCAGTGTGAGATTGATTAGGGTTAAACTATAGTCCAGTCCGAAGTTAATTAGTAGTAGGCTAGTGTTTGTAGCGGTTTAATACAGTGTGGTGTTCAATCTGGACTAGGTTCCGGGGTTTTTCTGCATTTGCGGTTTTCTCGTTAACAAAATTCTGGTGTTTGTGTTATTTTTTTTCCGCATTATATTTTTTTATATAATTGAAATATCATAGGTTGTGCGTTAAGATCAATCAATTAGAATATCCAACCTTGCGTTGTTGATTTATGATTGACACTTGAACATTTGTCTTGGTATCGTTCAAGGTACTCCTCTTATTCAATCGGGCTCACAGATTTCTACTTCATGATTGCGGATTGAATTAAGAGTTAGAGATATTAACCTCTTTGATATACTTTATTCTATATTGAGTCTAACTCTATAGTTGATTCTCTAAAAATTGTATTGGAGTAAGTCCTCTCATATTGCGGAACGAATTGTTGGGTGTGGTTGTTAGACCCCCGCATTTTCACCAACAGCAACAATGCCAAACTGACTGCAAATCATTGATATAAGACAAGGAAAACCAGGAGCCTTCTTTGAAATTTGTATGACACTTATCATATTACGAATAATAAGTCCACAAAATTCAATATTTCTCCCTTCCACAACATAATACACCAGTTCTGCAAGAGGTCTGGTCCACAGTTGTCTGTCAATTGTGTTGGGCATCAGGTTAGCTACCAGAATTTTTCCAGTAACATTAAGGAACAAATCAGCATCATGAACATCAATTTTCCCTTCGTGCCGAGGAGCATTCTTACTCATGAGAAGGTCTGAGAGCGCCTCGGAGGAAGGTCTCAAGTGCTCAGGAGGAGGCAAGATAAAATCACCAGTAAGAGGCAAACACATCAATTCAACAATTATTTGTCAGTTTACAATAAAAGTTATTCCCTCAACAATAGTTTTGAATGAGCAATTGACAGAATCAGGCTCATGAAGGTTTGCATAAAATTGAGTAGTTAGCTCCACGTATGCAGTTCCCATGGGACGATGAACAATACCCCATTCATGATTTTCAAAGAACCTAGTCAGACCATCTACCTTGAGAACAAAGGGGTTGTAAATCCTTTCCATGATGGGTTTCTTAGTACTATATTCCACATAGTAATGAAGAGCCGTACGATTAAAGAATCTAATTCTTAAGCTTGGGTCAAAGAATTCTTCTCCACGATTTTGAGTAGCCGAACTCTCACCACATTTAGCTCTCTTCCTAGAAAACATTTCTGGTAAAGTATGTGAACGAGAAGTTTGAGAAACTTACTTGGTTCGTGAACTGAACACAAAGGTGAAGTAAGGAGAAAAGCAGACACCAACCCCTGAAGTAGTTTTTCGTCGCGATCCCAAAAAGGCCAAGAACACTCAAAGTGGTTGAGAAACTAGGTTGATGGGAATCGAAGAAGAATGAACTGTTGGGTTTTTCTCTTTCGTACATGAACTGAAGAGGGAGAAGAGGACGTGGTGAATGAAGAGAACACTTTATCTTTTTGAGTGACATCGGTGGAACCTGAACCGGTTTAAACACGTTCTGGAATACGGTTTCAAAACGGACAGGATAGGCTTAGGCTATGCAAATTGTACATGTGCTGACAAGGGCATGTTTGTTTTTTTGGATAATAAAGAACCCATATTCGGAGTAGAATTCAGCGAATATACTTATAAACAACCATCTGTCAAGCAACAATGAAGCATACAACACCGTGGCACCAGGAGAGAGTTTCTTTCCAACAGCTCTCACACCTTACAAGGCTGAGAGACTCCCAAGAAAATGATTTCATAAAAAATCCAAAGGAATTCAAAAGAGCACAAAGAAACTTGTGTTTCTGATTTCTTAATTTTCTTCTTATGAATAAGAGTCTCTCCAGATAACTTTCAGTATTGTGTAGGAAAACTCTTTCGATAAAAGGAGACGTCCTACCTTCTTCACAAAAAAGATAAAACTACCATTTTGATAGGAAGTGTCAAGGTTTGAATGCTGACTTGATTCATGCTTTGAGGTGATGCAATCAGATGACTGAAATTTAAACTCCTCTTGTAATTCGTTTAGTTTGTTATAGCTAATTGAATTAGGCAGAGGAGGAGCATTGCTCTTACTGATTAGAAAATCAATATCAACCTCAACATAGATGTTTTCCATCATTACTTGATTTAGCCTGTCAAGAGACTCTTGTTATTTTTGTAGAAATAAATCAACATCAGAAGATAAGCTTTCGATTTTCTTTTCAAGCCCTGAAAACACTTCAAGGGATTTTAAACCTGGTGGGGGTTTAGATAGAATTTCTTCTACTGATTTTATTAAATCAGTCATGGAAGAGAAATTTGGAATCCCTGGATCTGGTGGTGCATTTATTGAGATAACATTTCTGTCCATATCAGATTGCTACAAACACAGACTTATAAGGTCTTTAATGTGTTTGCCTGCTCTAATACCAATTAAAAAGGTGGGGGTCTAACAAACTCTCCCAATAATTCGCTTAGCAATCTGTATGGACTAACTCCAATATAATTTTAAGAGAATCAACTAGACAGTCAGACTCAATCTTAATAAAAAGTATATCAAGGAGTTATATCTCAATTTCTCGATTCAATACTTACTCAAGCAAATATAAATCTGCGAGTCTAATTGAACACAAGAGAAACTAACTTGAACGGTACCAAAAACCAATATTCAAGTATCAATAAATTTCAATCAACAACCAAAGGTTGGATTTACCAATTGATCGATTTAACACACAACCTGTGATATTTCAATTATATAACAAAATATAATGCGGAAAAGAAATAACATAGACACCAGAAGTTTTGTTAACAAGGAAACCGCAAATGCAAAAAACCCCGAGACCTAGTCCAGATTGAACACACACTGTATTAAGCCGCTACAGACACAAGCCTACTACAAACTAACTTCGGTCTGGACTGTAGTTGAACCCCAATCAATCTCACACTGATCCAAGGTACATTTGCGCTCCTTACGTCTCTGATCCCAACAGGATACTACACACTTGATTCCCTTAGCTGATCTTACCCACAACTAAGAGTTGCTACGACCCAAAGTCGAAGACTTTAATAAACAAATCTGTATCACACAGAAAAGTCTACAAAAATAGATAAATTTGTCTCCCACAGAAATACCTAAGAGTTTTGTTCCGTCTTTTGATAAATCAAGGTGAACAGAAACCAATCGATAACCCGAACTTATATCCCCGAAGAACATCCTAGAATTATCAATCACCTCACAATAATCTTAATCGACTAGCGAAACAAGATATTGCGGAATCACAAACGATGAGACGAAAATGTTTGTGACTACTTTTCTATCTTGCCTATCGGAGAAATTAATCTCGAGCCAATTTTACAATTGTACTCAATACGATAGAAACAGCAAGATTATATCACGCAACTACAGAGAAAATAGTTGGGTCCGGCTTCACAATCCCAATGAAGTCTTCAAGTCGTTAACCTACAGGGTATCGATAGAAACCTAAGGTTAAAGGAGAATCGACTCTATATTATACAACTAGTATCACACAGGAGGTGTGGAGATTAGGTTTCCCAGTTGCTAGAGTTCTCCTTAATATAGTCTTCAAATTAGGGTTTGCAATCAATGGTACCTTGGTAACAAAGCATTCAATATTCACCGTTAGATGAAAACCTGATTAGATTCAAGCTAATATCTTTCAACCGTTAGATCAAATCTTAGCTTGTTATAAACAAATGAAATGCACGTTCATTTAGGTTTGTGTAACCGTACCTAAACGTGTACACCTAGTTGGTTCAACAGTAGCTAACCAAATGGTTATCCATATGAGCACTTTCATATCAACCATATTCATCTTCACCATAACTAGTTCAAATGACTCAAAAGAACTAGTTAGAGAGTTGTTCAATTGCTTATATCTTATAGAAGTGTATACAAGACACAATCGAAGCAAAATCAGTTTTTTTTCACTCGAATCGATTCATAAACATTATAGCAACGGTTTGCAAATTACATTCCTTATTATATAAATGTTTTAGTTCATGAACAGACCAATTTTAGAAAGTAACACACTTAAGTATGCGTACGGGTATGCGTACTTAAGTAACCGGATTTGAGTTTGTTTTGGTTTTCAAACTCAGCAGAAATTCACGGACGTGAATTTTACGCTAGTATGCGTATGGGTACGCATACTTTGGTAACCAGATTGAGTTGGTTTTGAATTCCAAACTCAGCGGAAATTCACGGTTGTGAACTTCCGCCAGTATGCGTACGGGTACGCATACTTACCCAGTCTCCATCAACCATTTAGTACACACACAAGTATGCATACATTTGGTTCCCAGTTTTGGACTTATACACTAATGTGCGAACACACTGTATACTTATATCCAAAGATGGTTACATATTCTAAACTCTTTGTTTCAATCATTGAGATATTCTTAAAGGATGTTATATAGAGGTTATTCACACTCCATTTATCATCAAAGCGATTTTCAAAAGATTGAAACAATCAACATGCCTTTCGTCACTTGTAAAGATGAACTTGGCCGAAGTGAAAGCTTACCAACACATATTTAGAGAAATAGATAAGCGAGATAAACTCGCTCGAAATAACAAATGTGTATAATCGAAGTATATATAGCAATACGACTTTTGTCTCAAGATATGAGATATAATAGATAGACTCTTGAGTGATAGATAAGTTCAAGTATCCACATACCTTTTAGTCGATGAAGTTTCACCAGTTCCTTGAGTAGTTCTTCGTCTTTGTATGATGAACGCCGTGGAATCTAGAGCTCAACTACACTTTCTATCCTAGTCGGAGACTTAGCTTTAAGTAGACTAGAAATCAAGACTTATAGTTTTGGAAACTAAACTTGACAAACAAGCTTGAGATAGCAACACTTGCGAGTTCGACCGAGAAGTGCTCTAACAGTGCTTAAATGCCATATCTTTGTGGGGAGAGCGGTTATGAAACTTGAAGGGTTAACTTGTATCTTAATAAACTCCTTGATGAATACACTAAGTTTCAAATATGTGAAATCATCGAAAGAAAGTTGATATGTTTTCTTTTTAGTCATGAATTATCTTTTGTGAATTCATTATGATCCCATAGTTTTCGTTCCTTTGCCAATTTATATTGATAAAAATGGGGAGAATTATTTAGTGGTTCACACTACATACATATGGTTTACGGATCATTATGTAAGAGGGAGTGAGTTCCTTTATAAGATGGAAGTATTGACTAAGGGGGAGTGATACATATCGCCGTAGTATTATTTCAAAGTTGTGATACAATTGGACTTTGATTCTATATAATAATACTATGACACCGAATAAAAATGATTGAGAACTTTCGTTTTCATATTGTTATTGCTACGTATCCTTAACAACAATGATGTTGAGTTGAACACATTCAGAATTGATGGATAACTTGAAGTAACGAAGAATTCAAGGAAGTTAAAGAGCCAAGGAAATCAAGCATGACGGATCAGAAGCTACAAAGTTTATTTATTTTGTAATCCATATGTACTGATCGTTTTGTCACTTAAATTGACGAAGGGGGAGATTGTTAGAGCAATGCTCGGTCGAACTCGCAAGCGTTGCTATCTCAAACTTATTTGTCAAGTTTAGTTGATCAAAACTATATACTTGATTTCTAGTCTACTTATAGCTATGTCTCGGATTAGGATAGAAGTGTGTAGTTGAGTTTTAGACTTCACAGTGTTCACCAATTGAAATAGAAGATCTGCTGAAGAGCTTGGAGGAACTTCATCAACAAAAGGTATGTGTAGACTAAAACTTACCTATCACTTAGAAGTCTATTCTATGATATATTTTAAAGAGACTAAGTTGGATACCTATATAGAGTTTTGCATTATATACAGTTGAAATTTCGATCTGAGTTGATCTCGTTTATATATTTCTCGAAATACGTGTTGGAAGCTTTTAACTTTAGCTTAAACTTCATCATCTACTTGACGGGTTTAGTTGTAGACAATTTATTTGTTTGAAACTAAATATTAAGTCAAGATGATCATGTGAAAATTACCTTGAACATCTTATATAAGACAATCATTTGATGTTAACTTGGGAAGTTTTGTATTGATCGATTAATCACTTCAAAATTACTTGAAGCTAGTGGTATGTGTAAGATTACCATTATTGTCTTCTAAAGATGTTTCAATGATTAAATGAGAGTTTGGAACTACTACCAATGTATGGATATAACACAGGTTGTATACTTTGTATGCTAACTGCGGAGCTCTAGTTCAGGTTTGGAACTCTTGTTTGCGAACTATGTTCGCGAACGGATTTACCTGTGAAAAGGTCTGGAACTGTAGTTCGCGTACTCTGTTTGAGAACGACTAGATAAGGCGAAGTCCGGAAATGTGGTTTACTCTATTTGTGAACGGCACGACAAAGCCAAAGTCCGAAACTGTGGTTCACGTACTCTGTTTGCGAACACAGTGGTTAGGTTTTAAAATCGGTAAGTATGAATTTTCATAATCATGAACTCAGGTTTATTTGCGAACTAAAGTCCCTATAACTTAATGAAATAAGGTATGCGAACTTGTTTTGCAAACCATGGCATTATGTTCATGAAATTGGTTCTTGTATAAGTATTTTGTACAACTACAAACCAAACCGAATATGTTTCAAATGGTTCATATATATTTCTATGAGATGATGAACATTTGAAAAACTCTCTTGAAACACAATTAGATTCATTTGATTGTCTATCATGATTGATTTATCATCATATTTGATCTAGAAGTGTTAGATGAATGTGACTAAACTATAAGTGTTTATGTGGCTAACTTCGGTTAACTATTATTGAGCCAACAGGTTATACTTGTTTAGGTACGGTTCATCCATATCTAAATATAGGTACATTTCATTTGTGTGTATCAAGCTAATACCATCTAACGGTGATTAATTGCTTAGTTTATAAGCAGACTTTAGCTTGAATCTTAAATCAGAAATTCATCTAACGGTGAATACCAATTGCTTTGTTACAAAGTTATCCTAGCTTTGATTGTAAGCAACCCTGATTTGAAAGGCTATATAAGGGAGAACTCTAGCATCTTGGAAACCTAATCCTGACACTTTCATGTGTCCTAGTTGCAAACTAGAGTCGATTCTCCATTAACATAGGTTTCCAAAACCATTATTAGGTTAACGACTTGAAAACTTTATTTGGGATTCATGAAGCCAGATCCAACTTTTTTCTCTGTAGTTGCATATTCTGATCTTACTTTTTCTATCGTATTCAGTTTTATCTTCTCTAAGATATACTCGAGATTTATCTCCGATAGGTAAGATATAAAAAGTAATCACAACAGTTCTTTGTCTCTGACTCTTGTGATTCCGCAATAACTTCTTATGTTAATCAGTTAAGTTATTGTGAGGTGACTAATATTTCTAAGTTGCTCTTCGGGAGTATAATACTAGATTATTAGTTGAGTTTCCTTTTCGCCTTGATTTATCTAAAGACGAAAACAACAACCAGAATAGACTTATCTGTGGGAGACAGATTTGCTTACAAGTCTTCGACTTTGGGTCATAGCAACTCTTAGTTGTGGGTGAGATCAGCTAAGGGAATCAAGTGCGCAGAGTCCTGTTGGGATTCAAGAGGCGTAAGGAACGCGACTGTACCTTAATCGGTGTGAGACTTTGTTCGAGATCAACTACATTCCAATCTGAAGTTACTTGTAGTAGTCTAGAGTATGTAGCGGCTTAATACAGTGTGGTTTTCAAATTTGGACTAGGTCCCGGTTTTTTTTTTGCATTTGTGGTTTCCTCGTTAACAAAATTTCTGGTGTTTGTGTTATTTCTTTTCCGCATTATATTTGTTTATATAATTGAAATATCACAGGTTGTGCGTAGTTCAATCAAAGTTGATAAATTCGAACTTGTTTGTTGGATAGAACTTGATTGACACTCGTACATTGGTCTTTGGTACCATCCGAGTTATTATCATATCAATCAGTCTCACATATTTCTATCTAGTTGATTTACTGATTGTATTGAGAAAGTGATGAAGCTCTTTGATATATTTCTTGATTGAGTTTTGCTTTTAAGTTGGTGCTCTCAGAATTATATTGGCGTTGAGTCCATACAGATTTCCAAACGAAATATTGGGTGTGGTTGTTATACCCACGCGTTTTCAGCCCATTACTTTGCTTGACTTCAGCTTTAACTTGGACTGTCAACCCTTAAATAATCATTTGACTGGTTAATGGCCATTAAGCAGATTTTTTCTTGACTAAATCACTTATAAAACCAAAAAGAAATTTGGTTTCTAAAATAAAATTTGGTTTCTAAAATTCCTTTTGGCCATTAAGAAATTTGGTCTTGGAATTTCATTTTCTTTTCTTGAATATGATAACGGCTCTTGTCAAAATAATGATATTTGTCTAATTGGTTGAACCAACTTGATTCAAATACGACTTGTTTTTCTTTATGGGCTCAGAAGTACTTTAACACCGTTATTGTCTATTTGATGTGGAAAGCATTTACTTGTGGAAAATGAATATATCCAACATAAAACCTTCTACCAATGACGATGTAACGCCTAAAAGGTGAAGCCATATGCCCCCATTTTTCTAGGGAAACATATTTTCCTCAATTTACACTGATTACAAAAATATTTGTTGAAAACACCTGAAGAGCTACGAAACGCTTTAAAGGAAAGTTTCGTAACATTCATGATATTTTCTTACCAATCATGAACGTTCAGTTGGACAAACTTAAATACAATTCCGAGAGTTCAACTTAATGAATCTCAATCAATAAATAATATTTAGAGTTATATCTCTTTCTTTCACAATCAAAAAGTTTACAGAGACAAGTCCATGGACTTGATTTACGTGTGAGAGTACTTGGACGATTCAAAAAATTAATATCTAAGAATCAATCAAGTCGTATCAAACAAACAAGGATGGATGTATCTACTTTGATTGATTTACGTACAAGCTGTGATATTTAAATTATAAAGATAAACAATATGATGCGGAAAATAAATATCACAGATGCCAAAAATTTTGTTAACGAGGAAACCGCAAATGCAGATAAACTCCGGGACCTAGTCCAGATTGAATGCCAAACTATATTAAACCGCTACAGACACTAGCCTACTAGCAATTAATTTCGGACTGAAATGTAGTTGAGACGGAATTAAACCCTCACAAAATTTCAGTTACGGTCGCACTCCTTACACCTCTTGAATCCCAGCAAGATTCCGCGTAATTGATTCTCTTAGGTAACGTCCTTTACAGCTTAAGAGTTGCTTCAACTAAATTGAAGACTTTAAACCAATCTGCCTCCCACAGATAATCATATGTGTGATTTCCTTTCTGATCGATAGATCAAGGTGAGACTGGAAACCGATAGAAATATACAATATTTGGCTAACCTCAAAATCCGGGCTTATGCTTCCCGAAGAGCATCCTAGATTATTATTCGCCTCACAAATATTAAACCTGTGGAATCACAAAGTTCGAACGAAGAGAACTTTGCGACATCTATCTATCTTGTTTGGTAAACAGCTCAACAATCAAACAAGATCAGGATACACGAATATCAAGATAAAAGATAGTTGGACCTGGCTTCACAAATCCCTAGGTGAAGTCTTTTTAGTCGCTAAACCCTATAAGGGTTTTAGGGATAAGAAGACTCTATTTTAAAACTAGGACACACAAAGAATAGTGTCAGGGATTCAAAAATCCGAGTTGCTTGAGGTTCTCCCTTATATAGACTTTCAAAGTATAGGTTGCTTTAGGTTTAAGCTAAGATAGCTTTGGAACCAAGCAAACAATATCCACTTTAGATGAATCTTTCAAATGAGATTAATATACCAAGATATACATTGTGGATAGGATGAACCGTAATCGAACCTTGTACATAGATATTGTACATGGACGGTTAGTCAAAACTAGCCGATTGAACCATAAGCTTAATCATTGTCATATAACACTTAAAACTTTAAGTTTGAGTCACAACCATAGGTTATAATGTGATAAATCATGTCTACATAGTGTTTTTAGAGATTTATTCAAATGATAATTATCTCACAGAAATAATTTTTTGTGCATCTGAAAATATTAGACAGGGCAAGTACGTGTACCAGGTACGCGTACTCTACCTGGTTCGTGACTGTTTTGTCATGGTACATGCACCGGGTATGTGTACCCTTAAGACAGAAACGAGTTCATAAACTCACAGAACTATTCCGGTTTGCGTGCCGGGTATGGATACTACACCGGTTTCAAAACCAACAGTTCCTTTACGGTATGTATACTTGGTACGCGTACCATTTCTGGTTCACGAGCAATAGATTTTTTATGGTATGGATACCGGGTATGCGTACCAAAAGGTTGTTGTCGACATATAGCTACGCTGGTACATGTACTGGGTACATGTACTACGGCTCCATACTTATAACAGTTTTCCCAATATGTGGATTGGTATGCATACTTTCCTGTATCCAAATTTATAGTAGTTCTATATTTCTCTCTAAATCATTTCGAAACATTCACAAATAACATCAATGACACATATAATTGTTCCGGGCTATTTTCCAATGATAATCTTGAATCACGATTTAGATTATGAACAATAAATTGTTCTTAACCGAAATTCATCGAGTATGAACAAATGTTCATTAAGCTTAGTCATATATATTTCGAGAACTAATTACCAAGATAAACTTGAGTCGAAATTCTTGATATGCTTGCAATAGTCTAATTAGGCATGCGACATCGTCTCATAGATAAAAGGATGAATATAACTTGAGAAATAGGTGGTTCAGTCTTCACTTGCCTTTTGTTGAAAAAGTTCTCCCAAAGCTTCGGTTGATCTTCGCCTTTAAACGGTAGAACGCAGTGATGACTGATTCTCAACTACATACTTTTATCCTAATCCGAGACTTTACTAATTGTAGACTAGAAATCAAGACATATTTTTGATCAACTAAATTTGACAACAAGCTTGATATAGAAACACTTGTGAGTTCGACCGAGCAATGCTCTAAAAATTTACATGTTTGAATTATGTCGACATCTGGAACTTTCCTACTTAGCAAACCATAATTCCAAACTCATACAAAACCATAAGTAATTTGTGAATGTTGTAACTCCGTTTTTCTCTTGGGACCGGTTCTACCATGACTCCCAATATAAGATAGGATTGATTCTACCATGTATCCCAATATTGGTAAGGGTCGGTTCTACCAAAACTCCCAACATAAGTTAGGATCGGTTCTACCGTGTACCACACACTAAGTAAAGATCGGTTCTACCATAACTCTCAATATAAGTTAAGATCGGTTTTATGAACATTCTTACGTTAGGTTCGAATTGGTCATCCAATAGATATTTCATAAAAAACCGGACCAAAACGCCTATTGATTTCTTTTTGATTACGAAACAAGTTTCGTATATGTTCTTCCTTTAAACATAGTTTGCTAGGATGAAATCACACATATATCCAATACACAATCAAGTAACAAGTTACATAGATTATGTCGATGTCGCATTTACGAAGTTCAAAAGTAATAAAATAACCAAGTCTAATACTAGAGTATTAAATATAACCTCCCATGTTATATTTTCAATCTTAAACGACTTGAAAGTAACGATAGGAACGGAAACAAGTCAAGTCAGTATTACTAACCTCAAGTGGAAGGATGGTGTCTTCATTGTAGTCGATATGTCTTCATGATCTTCAGGTCTTCAGGGTAGTACTTGTATGTCTCAACATTCCTAGACTTTCTAGTCTCACCTAAAGGAAGTTGACTCTAGTACATTTAATCAAGTGACTCTAATTGAGTTTTGATACTAAAATATGACACCAGACTTGACATACCAACGCTTGGTGGGTTCAACCGAGCAATGCTTTTACAATTTCATATTTGTATCATTTTATTTTTGTATTTTATTCATTGAATAAATAATGATAATAGTAGTAATGATAATAATAAAATTGATACAATCAAATAGGAGCATCCTAAACGGATTATTATACAAATATTTTTGGAAACATCGTTCACCTTAGTCAATATGTGCACACTTCATTATATCCATATCCATATTCTAATCTATTCGTGTGATTGAACTTTGATAGATCCCATAATCATGGGTCATTTTACGACTATCTGAGTAGATTTTGCATTCACATATGAATTTCGTACGATGAATGCGAACTCGTGTATAATAATTGGTTTTAATATATGGTAACGATTATTGTCGCTAAAGAGTTTAGTATGCCAATTAGAGAGATTATTTAGTGTATGTCCCCCAATCAATTGACATGTACCTAGATATTGAAGTAAAACTTTTGTGGGTATACCTCTTGTAAACCTTCTTAAGATGACACTCGGCCACTAAAGCCACCTAGGGGTTTAAAGGCTTGTTACACATTTTAAGTGCAGTCGCAATTCCTGCAAAAGTGAGTTAGGATATTTTTTCTATATATATTTTCAGATTAGTGTTTATTTAATTAGTTTTGCTCGAAGAATAGCAAAATATGGGTTCTCGAGGACTAGCAAAATATGGATTCTCGAGGACTGGAAAAATAGAGGTTTAGGGATATTTTGATGAATGTGTAAACATGACATAAATTACATCTTAATTTATAATTATTAGCTCTATATTTTGTACACATTTGACGATTTTTGTTTAGTTTTGCAGTAATTGGTTAACAAAGCTCGATTGGGCTAAAATAAAGAACTTTGTCCGTTAAATGAATAAAGATGCAGCTATCACCCCAAATTCTTTTCTTAATAATATCAAGAGCTGAATATACACTTTACATGGATTATGAAAGTTGGGACCGGTCAAGTGGTCGACATATATAAATATAAGACCTTCAACTCAACCGAACAACCACTTATGGAGCCCATTTATAATTTATGATCCCAAGTAAATTGGACGTCAAAACTTGTCGAATGATTTGGTTTAAGTTACAATAGCGTTTGGACTTAAATGTTTTGGGATTAACGGATGTACGAGAAATGAAATGAAACAATGTCGACATTATAAAGTAACGAATCAACATAGTTAAACACCAAAAAAAAATATACCTTCCACTCATGGAAATTCCACATTCTACTTATCATATACGGGGAGATCATTTTGGAACATGGGTGAATCCAATAAAAGAACAACATACAAATGTATCCTTACCTTTTTTGTGAAGATTTAGATGGGTTAGTATTATACTCCACTTTTAGTAAGTTTGATAGTGGATTGGTGTTATAAGGAAAGTTTTGTACATGGCCGAAGAGGGAGTTAGCAACATGCATGGACAACTAAACGAGCACGGCAGGCGTGTGCCTAACTAAAACAGCTGGGTTGTAATATCTTTATTTGCTTATATCATACACGTGATGGGTGCAAAGTGTCAAGGTGAAAAATGTGTTTACTTATAGAATAAAAACAAATGACCAACCTTTGTTTGTGAAGACCGTTCATGGACAAGCGAGGGAGATCTATATAGAGTGGCGATATTAGCATGATGGGGAGGAGGCAGACGGTCCAAGCTTGTAGATTATATTATTTTTGTTCTCACCGATATGGGTAATACTAATTTGATAAGTTTCCATAGGTGGAGAAAATTGAATATTTTATTAAAAACATGGCAGCTTGGAGCTCACATGCCCGATGTTTCCAAGTTGGTTTATATCAAACTCAATGAGAACATGTTGGTAAGGATGTCATGGACATGGTGAAAAAGATATTTTTAGTATGGTTTTTTTTTTCCTACAAGTCTTAACAAGACTTATATTTCTCTCTACCCAAATGTAAAGAGCCTTGGACTCCTGCAGACTTTAGGCTAATTGGTCCCTGCAATACCTCTTATAAAAGTATTTCCAAATTCTTGCAAATAAGATTAAACCATTTCTAAAGAAATTGATTTCACCATATCAAGCTGCTTTTGTCTCTAATAGATCAATTCATGATGATATAATTAATTCTCATGAAATGATACATATCATAAAGAAAAATACGGTTTTAGTGGAATTACGGCCCTCAAACTTGATTTCTCAAAATCCTTTGATAGACTAGAAGGTATTCTTTTTTTATAAATGTTTTTAAGAAGTTTGGTTTTTGTGAAAGTAATGTAATTCCACTACTAGTGTGAGTGTTCTCTTGAATAAGTCTCCTTGTCAGCAATATTCACTATGGAGGGATAAGACATGGACATCCAGTGTCTTTGTACCTGGAGTTTTTTTCTATGAGTTTATTTTATTGCTAAATCTAATAATCTTATTTTTGGTGTGAAAACTGCTAGAAGATCCCTTTTTATATTTCATCTGCTTTTTGATGATGATATTCTCATCTTCACTAAAGTTTATATGCATGATGTTCATGGTATCTTGGACATTATAAATAATTTTGGTATGTATACTCTGGCCAACTATTTAACTGTCAAAAATGTTGTCTATTTCAGTAACAATGTTAGCCAATGTTAGCCCTGGTGCTTGTACTGACTTGGAAAAAGCTCTTAATATGACCATAATGAAGGATACTTATCTAAGTGTACTCATTCTGCTTGGTCAGAACAAGTAAAAAGCTTTTAATCTTATAGTGCGATCCTTTGAGGCTACAGTTAAAAAATTAGAGCAATTTCTCTCAACCATCCTAGAAGGAATACTATGGTCAAGACTGTTTTCAACTCCCTGCCAACTCATCGGATAAGTTGTTTTAAATACCCAAGAATTTATTTCAAAACCGGACTCTCTTCAAAGAAACTTTTGGTAGGGGCACAAGGGTAATAGAGGTAAGTTATGGTGGGTCCTAGCTTGTAAAAACCTTGAAGTCTTTAATCATGCTCTAATCACCAAGCTTGCTTGGAAAATTTGTAATGATTCTGGTAAGTTATGGTAAAATCTTAAAGGCTTAATATTTTAATGATAAAGATTTTCTGCAGCAAGACAGGCTTCATTGGAAACGTTCTTGGATTTGGAGGGGAATCCATAAATTATATATGGTTACTGTCAAATGTAACTATTGATAGTCAGTTAGATGTGACACTAAGGTAAGAATTTGGCTTCACAAGTAGGTTATTGGTCTCCAACTACGGATGTAAATTTCTCTTCAACTTATACTTTTTTTTGTGAGTTGTTTCTTCATGAGACTAGACATTGAGATATTCATTTGATTCAGAATTTGTTTTCTACTGATTTTGCCACTAAAATTTTGGCAATGCTTGTTCCAAGATGGGTGAAGATACATTGATTTGGATGCCTGACAACAAAAGATATTTTTCTGTGAAAAATGCTTACAATACTTTGATCATTGTTTATATTCTTAGCCAAACCTATTGTTTAAAAAGCTTTATGGAAAACCAAGCTACCACGTCTAACTAAACTCTTCATTATGCGAGATATAAGCCTGACATTGAACTCCATTTCGTCTGTGTAATGTTAGTATGATCTGTGGAACATTTTTTTCTTGATTATTCTTATGCAAGATCTATTTGGTTAGGTATAAATGTCGTTGTTACTAATGTTTCCTCTAATCATCATAATTTTCTTAACTGGGTTGTTAGTTGGTTTGTTGCATGATTTTCATTTGTAAGTATTTTTTCTCATCAATTGGAGTATAACCCCTATCTATTCATGATAGCTACTTGAATGATTTGGAAAGATAAATATTCTGTCATTTTCCAAAATTCTAGACCCAACATAATTCAAACTATAGAAAGAATTAGGATGCTCATTAGCAAATATTGTCCTGCATCTGGTCATACCTGGGATCTACCTGACACAGACTATAAGAAAATAGACTTGGATGCATCATTTAAGAAGGAAACTGGTAAAGGTGGTAGGGATTTTTTTTATTCATGATTCTGCAGGGACATGTTTTGATACAAAAGGACAATACTTTGATGGAGGATTGATTGTTGATCATGAGGCGAAACAGGTATAATGTATGGCATTGAAGGAAGCAGAGAATAGTTTATGAATCAGATAATAAATTCCTAATAAAATATGTGAATGAGCCTCTCCCTAGTGTGTTATTAGATGAATCATTTGTTTTATTTTAAACATTAGATTTCTATTACAAGATAAGTCGGTTTTATCTTGTCAATTAATCGACTGAAAAATAGCCAACGTATTGTCTTGCCAAAAAAGTTATAGTAGGTTGTTCTAGTTTTTAAATTTTATGACAAATTTCCTTCTGGTATTATATCTTGGATCAACAAGGAGAAACAATATCCAAACTGCAAGTTTTCTTCAATAAAACACTTTCTTTAATAAAACACTTTCTTTAATAAAAAAAGCATAATTTAGTCATTCCTTACCTGGACCTCAACCTAGCTAGGTTAATCAGGATCAGACGAGACAAGTCTGGTTAGATTTATTCTTGGCCTGCCAAGACGATGACTCATCACGACTAAATATAACACTTTGTATTTTATTCCGAAGTATATTAACTTTTGTACTACTTTAAAAAAGACACTTGGGTCTCTAAAGGAGTTCTTTTTCCTGGCTAGTTTGGGGTCTAGCTAAATTGATTGAGGCCCACCATTAAAAGACAAAATAAGACATTTTGAAGTAATTTCAAAAACCCCTTATCCACATATTTTTGATAATGGCTAATTTGCCGATGATTAATTAGTGTTACTTAATTGTGTTAGTTAGTTGATTAATGAAATTATAGTTAGTGTTAGGTAATTAGTTTGGGTGATCATCAAACATGAAAAAAAAAATTTATCAAAAAAATATTGGAAACATCAATCTATTGTTTTTTATGAAAAAACTTATTGATTTATGTATCAGGTCTTTTAAATATTCAGATCGATTCTAGGAGAAGTTCATCATTTCTATGGCTGATTGATCACAATCGGTTGATACAATCCTCCACAAATGCCGATTGCAAAAGAAACTCAAAAATGATGAGTTTTTCATAAAAATACGTCCATAATCGGAGGATATAGATCCCCCGTGTACCAATTGTAAAAACAAAACAAAAAAAACTAAAATTCAAGAGCTTTTCTGTGATTTTTTTTTTTTTTTTGCAGAATCGGTTTACATAAATGTCCTTATACACCGATTGTAAACTTGAGCATTTCTTCAACATTTTGCTCATAACTTCTTCGTCTGATGTCGGAATGACATCATTCATTTTGCATTGAGCTCGTGTTTTCATTTCTAGGATATAAAGATAAAAAAATTTGATTTTAGACAAGTTTTAATTGGTCTTGGATCCAAGGATTCCATCTTTGCATACCATACTCTTAAATCCGAAAAACAATTTTGCATTTTCTTTAACCGTGATAGGTTTATATGAGTATCCACATCGACTGATTCTGGGTTTGACGTTCCTCAACCACGAAGAACATCAAGAACAATCGGTCGACGTGGTCATGAACATCGACCGATTATTACAGAAATTGATCCACCGGTTGTAGTTAAACATAAAAATCCAAGATTCCTTGTGATTTGCAATTTTGAATGGATAAACCAATCACAGTATAATTAGGAGTAGTCGACGATGTATAATTTGGAACTTTTCAGATGTCAGTTTGGAATTTGGAATTACTTCATTGTACTTATGCGCAGACAATTTGGAATTACTTCATTGGAGGATTCAATGTCAGATGGGTTCAAGGAGGGGTCTCTGATAATGCAACTACAAGCTTGGAAATATAGAAGAGGCAGGAATAGAGGACGCAAAATATGGCCAATGATTCTCTTTGCAATATGTTGGACACTTTGGAATGAGAGGAATAGAAAAGTCATGGCATATAAAAGACCAAAAACAGAGAGAGAAACTATCCTACAGATAAAACTTTTGATTTATAATGGGAGGGGGGGGGGGGGGGGGGGGGGGGGGGGAAATCTTGATCACAACTTATTTAAGTTCATCTTCTTTGGAGAATTGATCACACATTGGAAAGTGATAATAGACAGTAGATAAGTTGTAATACTCAAAAATGGGGGCTTGGCCTTATTACGATACATTAACCTTTTAAGTCAAAAAAAAAAAATTGTAACTTTTCTGAAAAAGGGATGATAAGATTTCCTCTAAATCGATCGATATATTTAGAATCAATTGATGAAGTTAGATTTTAATTTTAGTTTTTGAGGGAAATAATTTGAATATGTTTTAGTTTTGAAAGAATTTGAATAGGTTTCAATTTTACAAGGATAAGACTTAGGATTGAATTTTAATAGTGAGAATAACTTGGTACTACCAAATTTGGACACCCCTTATCCCCATAGACTAGGTGGGATTCAAAATCCATAGGCCTCAAATAATTTGGTTTGGCCCCAAACCAGCCAGGTTATTTTCTCGTTTTTGTTTGTTATTTCAGAAAATAAAAGCTGAACTTATTGTTTAGAGAGGATAATTATTGATGTCACAGTGTAATATACTCTCAAATTTGTGTGGTGCAGGAAGTGATGAACTAAGTAATGTGTGATGAAAAAAATCCATCTTGCTAGGTTGCAGGTGTGATGAAAACACACTAGAATTCAAAGTGAAGCAAAACCTCAGGACATATCCACCTATCCAGAACGAAAACCAAAATAAGAATCTCTTGAAATAAGAGCAATGTGATAATTCGGTATTTACCGTTTTGTTCTGAAGAAATTGGAGTAAAATGCAGTTCACCTGCACAACTAATATATATTCCACAGATCAAAATTTTTTATGTTACCTGATTAGTACAAAGTACTGAAGATTGGTATATAATGCAAAAGAAGAAAAGAAAATATGGAGGGAAGATACCGTAACAATGATTTGATTATTGTTTAATCATTATTTGCAGGCTGTTCTTCAGTATGCATGTTTGATTATTCCTCGCCTATATTGGCTTAGCAGTAACGGTCAATTTTGTTCAGCAAGCATATTGTTGGATTGGTTCAGGCTGAATCGCTTTCTTCACAAGTTCGGTCTGCTCTTTCGTGTGCACTGTATAGAAACCAGTGGCAGTTGCAGCAGAAGGAGCACGACCCACGTATTTAATATCATCCAAGCCTCCTCGGCCAAGTGCCCTCATTGCGGTCCATAGTCTAGGTGCAATGTAGTTGTAGGCACCCATGTTCATTGGCTCTTCTTGGCACCACACAATCTCTGCATCTGACAATCACAACCAGAATATGAAATATTTGTCAAAATGCCCACATTCTTAGCGATTATTGTACAGATTATTTATTTCTTCACCAAACACATCTATATTCTTTCTTAAGTTAAAAGGGATACATACTAGGATATCTCTTCAATTCTCGCTGGATTAGGTCATATGGGAAAGGGCATAGCTGCTCCACCCTGCAGATTGCAACATCTTTTCCCTGAGTTTTCTTACGCTCTTCATCAAGCTCATAATAAACCTGCAAGCCAAGAAAAAAGGCAAGGTGAACTAGAATTGGAATATGAAATTGTCATATTGAAGTGGCCACCGCGGACCAGTTTGTAGTGATCATCCAGTTAAGAATAGTTGACCGAGGCATGCAGAAAGATATTAATTGGTAACCTCATATATGAAACACGTTTAGTGGGACCAACCAGCAAGGCGCACAGAGCAACATGATTCATCCTAGGTTCCTTCGGCTATGCAGCAAATTATGATTGAACACACGAAATTTTTGCTTACCTTTCCAGAGCACAGAACCAGGCGCCTGATGCCCTCCTCAAGATCGGAGTGGTCGTTCTGATCCTTAATGAGACGTTTGAATCGGGTCCCCTGCTTGTCGAATCCTGGGTGACCTTGGACATCATCAAACTCGGATAGGTTTGACTTGCAGTCTTTGTGGCGAAGAAGGTTTTTAGGAGCCATCACAACAAGTGGCTTCCGGAATTCTCTGTGAATCTGGAAAGTGAAGCAGGCAAAGTAAGGGGATGCAGAAACATAGTTAAAATTTTAGAAAAATAAAACCAGCTAAAGCAATCACCTGGCGCCGAAGGACATGGAAATAGTTAGCAGGGGTTGTGATGTTCACAACCTGCCAGTTGCATTCTTGAATCTGCTTCCGAAGTGTTGGATCCATCTCAGGTATAACATAAGGATTATCATCACTCATCTGCATTGCCACCAAAATATTTGAACATTTACTAAAAACTCACCCAATGACCCGAAGGCTATGTTTGGTATGAAGGAAAAAATCGTAGAAAGAGCTATTCAATGGAAGCAATTCTCAGAGGGGGCAAAGAATGACTTTCCATGGAAGTCTAAATACACTTTTCGTCACACTTTTTTTAAAGGGCCATCTGGCCACTATTCTGCACAATTAGATTTATATATTGAACAACAAAATGTAGTTGCGTATTATTTTGGTAGGAAAACAGCTAATCCCATGGAATTAGCTGCTAGACTAAGAGATTGAAGGGGAAAGAGAGCGGCATGCAAAAATTTTGCTAATTCATCACCATAGAGATCCTATATGGTAACTGAGGTAGGAATAGGGTTCACAAATAATTCCACAGTGATGAGAAATCATGCATCTGGAAATTTTGAAGAGATGTTATCAGATTACACAAATATAATAATCATATTTACCTGAAGGAAACGCTCCAGTCGGGCACTTGAATGTTCAGGACCCTGACCATCATAACCATGAGGTAGTAGGACAACTAGTCCAGTTTGACGCAGCCACTTCGACTCCCCACTGCTCAAAAACTGATCAAATATCACCTGAGCCCCATTGGAAAAATCACCAAACTGGGCCTCCCATATAACTAGCGAATTTGGATTTTCCATTGAATAACCCAATTCAAACCCAAGGACACCAAATTCAGAGAGCGAACTGTAAAAGAGAAGAAACATGTGAAACAAGATTTTATTTGCGCAGATATTCATGTACAGTGAACTCATAAATCATATTTCCACAGTACAATAGATATCACTGCTCAAGGTTGTTATTTCAATCTCACAGAGACACTATGAGAGCGCATAAAAGATAATTTGCTCTCTACCACAAACATGAGAATTTGCCATAGGTTTATCACCTCAATACAACATGATATAAAAGAATGTAAAACTAAACATTTTAGAGCGAGCAAATCAGCCAACAGCAGAGGAAAATTCACATGAAAATAAAGTTTTAGGACTGCACCTATTGCTGACAGTAAACAGTTCCTCATTCTGGTTCATCACAATGTGGTCGAGAGGACAATATTTATCCCCGCTTAGCTGATCATGAAGTACTGCATGTCGGTGGCTAAACGTACCTCTTTCCACATCCTGACCACTCAACCTGACATGATTACCTTCCACTAGCAGTGTAGCAAAAGCAAGTGCTTCTCCCACTGCCCAGTCGATGCCCTCTTCTGTTTCAATCATCTGAGCACGCTGCTCAAATATCTTTTTGACTGCTCTGTGAGGCTTAAAAGTCTCTGGAAGGGTTGTTATTGCTTTGCCAACAGTCTTCAATATCTCTGGCTTGACCCTGCAACAGAACATCATAGTCATTCCAAATGTCTGAGAATCTACTCAAAAGGATTCTAAGCCCTAAAGAAAGATTAAAGATAGAAATTAAGCAAACTAACAAACACAACTTACCCAGTGTTATGGACACGTGAAATCTGTTCAGGTGATTTAAATCCAGTCCAATAAGCTGAAAGCCAGTCCCTTTTTTTCGGAACATAATCTTTGCTCTTAAGGAACTCTTCATTCAGAATGCCACTAACTTTGCTATGTATTCTGTCTATGTCATCCTGTCCAATTTGTCCTTGCTCTACAAGTTTCTTCTGGTAAATCTCAAGAGCTGATGGATGGTTTCGGATGACCTACAAATGTTCAGAACACGTCAGTAACATGAGAAATCAATCACATATTTCTAGCAACAGCAGGATAAATAATCTAAATGGATTGGTACATCTAAAGATTGTAAACTGTACCAGTGCCAGACCAATTAAAAAAAAAACGTTACAGTGCTAGATTAGACAGGGAGGTTAGGAGACATCACCTGATACATTTTAGGTTGCGTAAATGATGGCTCATCGATCTCATTGTGCCCGAATCGACGATAACAAACTATATCAACCACCACATCAGAATGAAACATCTGGCGCCACTCTGCTGCAAGCTCACAAACATGAACAACTGCTTCCAAGTCATCACCATTAACATGGAGAATTGGTGCATTCAACGCCTTTGCAACATCAGTGCAATATTGTGAAGATCTCCCAGCGCTTGGATCAGTTGTGAAGGCCACTTGGTTGTTCACTACAATATGGATAGTTCCACCAGTTGTATAGTTAGGAAGGGCACTAAGATGCAGTGTCTCATAGACCACACCCTGACCTGCAAAACTTCCATCTCCATGAATCAATATACCCAAATTTTTTGTCCTCTCCACATCATTAGAGTAATATTGTTTTGCTCGTGTTTTTCCAACCACAACAGGATCGACAGCCTCCAAATGACTTGGATTTGCAACCAAAGATAGATGGATTCTCTTTCCACCCCTTGTTGGCCGATCATAAGAAGTTCCCAAGTGGTACTTGACGTCACCAGTTCCTGTGTAAAGCCCAACTTCGTCAATGGGCTTTATACCTCCACTAAATTCACTGAAAATCTGAGCAAGTGGCTTTCTGACAACATTGCCCAGAACGTTCAATCTCCCTCTATGTGACATCCCAATAACAATGCTCTCAACCCCAAGATCTGCTGCCCTGTCAAACATCTCTTTCATACCAGGAATCAGAGTTTCACCGCCTTCGAGGCCAAACCTTTTTGCAGCCGTCCACTTTGTTGCCAGGAAATTCTCAAACTGCGTGCTCCACATAAGTCTATCAAGCATAACTTCACGTCGCTGCTGGTTATATTGCCTTGGGGTTGGTGTTTCGATTTTGTCTCTCAACCAGTTACACTTTTCACGATCTGCAATATGCATATACTCATACCCAACACTTCCACAATATGCCTGCTCCAGACGAGTCAGGATACCTCTAAGTGTTTGGACAGGACGATTCTCAGACAAAAACCCAGCCATCTTCCACACCCCAAGGAAGAACTCCCTGTCAAGATCAGCCTCAGTAAACCCATAAAGAGCAGGGTCCAATTCATCAGGAATTTCACGTTCCTCCAAAGCTAACGGATCCAAATTAGCCTTCATATGTCCATTAACCTGATACGCTCTCACAAGCAACAACAAACGCATACTTTCTTGTATTGTCTGCCCCGATATTCCTGGAGATGTTGCAGCTTGACCAACAAAATTCCTGAAGAAATTATCCCATGATTCATCCACGCTACTCGGGTCAGCTTCCCAAGCCCTTTGCAACTCCTCTAAGTAAACACTACTTGTTCCATCAAGAAAACTATCAGTTAGCCTTGAAAGAGGCACTGCACGTGGGACTGGCGCTGATGAAGCTGCTTTTGAGTTGAAAATCGTCGAATGGAAACCTCGTGCTTGTGAAGGGATTAACCGTGTTCTTGTCGTGTAAGATCTTACTTGAGTTAGATTTCTTTTAGCAGCTAACTTTGCTACACTAGATGCAGCTCTGAACCACGTCATGACTGTTACTTTTCTTGTATTTCCCTAGTCTTCAAAAAAAAAAAAAAAAAATTATACTATCATTCTAAGTTTGAGATTTTGATTTGTTCTTCATTTTATGTATAATAAATAAGATCTAACAAAATCAAACATCGTGATTAATAACAAAAATCATGGATCTCATCTCAAGTAAGAAAGCAAAAAAAAATGGGAGAACAGAAATCGTACCTTCGAACGCGTAAAATTATCTGAAACAGAAACCCTAGAAATCCACAAAGTGGCCGCCAAGAGGCATTTTCTGAGTGGTGTTTCTCTTCAGACTACCTCTTTGTCAGAATTTTAACAACTTTTTATTAAATCCCATTCCTTCCTTCGGGAAAGAAAATGTCTATTTTTATGTTTATTTTCCATTCTGACCCTTCCTTGGTCAAGGCAAGAATTTCTTAACGGGCCTCATTGCGTCTATGATGAGACAGAAACTAATAAAGGGGTGAGCATGGGTGGGTATGAACCCGTTTTCACCACATCCGCATCCAATCCACTTCATTACGGATTTTAAGTTTGGCATCCACATCCAATCCAACATCCAACGGATGCACGGATGGACGGATTGAATACGGATAATCTGATGGATTTTTTTATGATTAAAGTTTATAATAAAGAAATAAAAGCAACAAGTTCATGGGTGGTTTTAGAAATAAGACAATATTGTTAAGGGTTTAAACGGATTTGAGCGTAATGTTTTGAATTTATTCAAAATTTGAAGAGAAAGGAAAACCTGACCCCTTTAAAATAAGATGTTTTTGGTGTAAGTAGATTCAAGTATGTTCACCTGTGAATATATTGGTCTTATATCTTTAAACTCATCAAAGAATGACATGAAAGGTACATGTAATTTGGCAAAAAAAAAACAAAAAAAAATGTATTAACTTCATAATTGTACTGAAGAACTTTGATAGAAAAATATACTGACGGGTGTGGATGTTCAACGGATTTTCAAGGTTGCATCCAGATCCAATCCATAATCCGTTGGATTTCAAAAATCTCATCCGCATCCAATCCATTAATGAACGGTTCGGATACCCACCCACAAAAATACGGATAGTCCCGGTTAAACCCGCGGATTCGGGGCCAAATGCTCACCCCTAGAAACTATTACGTATAAGCCCGACTTATACATAGACTATTACCAAGACCAACTTGTTGTCCTTTGATTTTTGATTTCCTTGACACTTCTCATTTTATTACTGCCTCCGTTTCAAAAAAAATAGGTTGGTTTCATGTACAAATTACACATGAAACCAACCTACTATTTTGAAACGGAAGGAGTATTATTTTCATTTATGAAGAATGAAATTTTGCTAAGAGCTTGGAAGTGATTACACGAGGATATGTTTTACCCTATCAGTCATCTATTACAATTTGATTTGTGTAAGATGGATCCCAAATTGATGTTGAGAGGTTTTCCAACAAGCTAGTATCCGCAACAAGATTTACTTATGTCGTTTCATTTCCTTCCATGTAGCTATGTTGGATGGCGCACTATGGAATTTGGCTCAAGTTCAACTTGATTTCCGTGATCATTCCCGAAATGTACCATGGTGGTTCAACTTTTGAGGTTAAGAATCAAATTAGGTGTTCTGAATTAGTTTCAAATGGTATTTTTGGACGGCTTCATTCTTTTGATGTCTTTGTCTCTATGAGCATGGACCAAAGTTCAGGTATAAGAGCACCGGTGATTCTCAATATTCGTGCTGCCGCTAACACGTTTTAGTTGTTGCGTCTCTGCATAAGAAACCTGCTCCTGCTATTTCATGGTATTCTCACACTGCTCCGTCCGTATTGATCTTAATCCAGTCTAATCTAGGTTTGACCGAGCCCTCAAAATTGTTGTAGAGGTTCGTATTATATTTTTAGAGTTTATGTGAGTTGGCATTCCAAGTAACATATGAGGGAGGTTTTCATGTGCCCAATAAAATTATTGTTGAAGACTAAGAGACATTTGTTTCATGTTTCACAGTTTCGGCTGTTTCTGGCCATATATAAAATTTATTTCAGGCTATCCATAAGGATTAAAAAAAGAAATAAAAAGCATAGTTGGTAGTGGAGTGTGGTTATATTTATAGAATTTGAGATATTGTTGCCCGAGGAGTCACAATATTCGGGAGAGTTTTGAAAGTGTTTGAGTGACTAGGTAGCCTCGTTAAGAGGATATTTTATGAAGCTACAATAATTTAACCGTGAAGAAGTATTTGACCAGCAGTTTTTGGATCAGAATTGCATTGTGGGCAGATATTGGAGTCAGTGAAGTGGATAAACGAGGGTCGGTAGGCCTTCGTTGATTGATTTCCACAAAAAAAATTGTACTTTTGGAGAACATAGAGTGTCCATAAGAACTTAAATGTTGGTAAGGGGTTTTGATGTGATTGATACGATGTGTTGGTCAAGCATTTGTATCCAAATATTGTGTTATATCTTCCAGTTTAGTGAAAGGCCGTATGATTTTGTCGATTGGGTTGTTTTAGGATAGGTGGATCTTCACGATTCATTGGACTGTGAGGGGTGGTATGAGGTTTATCTTATTACGGTTCCTCATGTATGAGTTAGAGGATCGATGGTGTCCGCAACCATTTGGATAGGGTAGCAAACTGCAAGATCCAGGGTATTAATTGATTGTGGATTCCAGTTTGCTAATATAGAGGTTGTTGATCAAGTGATAATCTTATGAAATATATGTTGTTTAACTATACGAATGAGGGATATAAGTTGCGTCAATTGTGGACTGGTTGAGGATGGGATGGCTGAAATTTCTACAAAAATGGGTTGTTATTTGATATATCTTTCGTTGCAAAGGGCAACCCATATTGAATCCGGTTTCTCATAAATCTTTCGTTGCAAAGGGTAACCCAAATAGATTCCCGTTTCTCATGGATGCTCCAAACACGTTTCATTAACGCAGTTTGTTATGATCGTTACTGCTTTGGATGCCCAACCCGCCTCCTGATTTGTTCTCAATTAGCTTATCCCATCCTATAGGGCGAAGTTCCCAGATGGAGGAATCATGTCCTCAAAATAAATTCACAGTGATACGGTCTATTTTCTTGTGCAGATGGGTAGGTTAAAGCTGCATTTGCATGAGGTGGTTGGAAGTAGAGCTTAGGGAAGATTTTATGAGTGTTAATCTTCCCACGGGTGTTAACCATTTTGTAATCCAATCTTTTACCTTGCGTCTCATCCGTTGAAGCACATTTTCAAAAATATGGCGAGAAGATTTACCTTTTTTGAATTTGACTCCTACCTTTTTTGAGTTGGAGTTGTAGGCATGTTGAAAGCTTGGTGAAGAGCAGTCACTTGTTGCTGATCAAGCCTTGTTGGATGATGAATAATGCTGGATTTTGATGTATTAATTTTCTGACTTGCCAAAGTACTGTACATTTGCAGTAGATGTTTGAGTTGATTAGTGCTTTCTGTTGAGTCCTTATATGTTATGAGAACATCGACTGCATACACAGGGTGTAGAATTGGCATGGATTTTTGTGAGAAGCGTAATCCCTCTACAACTTTTGGTCTTCTAGATTTTCAAAGTTTGTCAAAAGAATTTCCGCACAAACAATGCACACGTAGGAAGAAAGTGGGTCGCCTTGCCTTATTCCTCTAATTGGAGATGATGTTGATACCTGATCAACATCAGTGGTGCGTAGTTGATGTTGATCAAGTATGTGACTGTTAATATGTATACCATGATGTATTTTATAAAAAACTATCGGGAAACGTAACTTGGTAAAAGTTTTTTTAGTGAAACCCCAATTCAGGATATCACAGTGTTTGTACCCTAATATTTCACACTAGAAATGGGCTTACTTGGGCTAATATGCTCCTCTTATTAGTCAAGTATGTCTCACTAGGCCTCCCAAGCACTATGCATAGAATCCCATGTGCAAAGATCCAAGTCAAGGAAAGGAGGACCCATGACATCAATGCCACGCATGCACGTCAGCTTGCCATATCAGCGTTAAACTTCTACGTTAGCTTGCCATGTCAGAATTTAGTTGCCTGTCATCTCGCCACGACAGCAATGAGTGGCGACACGTCAGCAACAATGACCAACCAGCAGCTGCCATGACAGCAAATGGTCTTGTCAGCAGTTCTGATCTATGTAGAATATTCCATTACCGTCGACATATGTCGTTAACATCTTACGTCGTTAGCCGACAACAAATCTGGGACATTCATTCCCGACGACGTTAGGTATCCATTACCATTACCGTCTACTGCGTCAGCATTACCTCATCAACTTGCATCATGATGACGTCACTTGTCATCTTCCCAGGCGCAGACCTTCTCCGGCGGTCTTCTCCGGCGATGGCGTGCCCGACGACCACCATTTCCGTCCGGCCACGGTCGGTATTGATTCCATGCATCGCAGTGTATCGTGTTAGCATGCTCCTCGATTATTTCCACCCCGTGCGTTTACCCTGAAGGATATTTACGCCCACCTGGTTGAACTAAGACGGCTCACCGAGTTCTAGTCGAGTTGAGTCTTTGACTCACCGATTTTTCAGCCCATCCTCGTTTGGCTTGCGGATTTTTCCGCCCAATTGTGTGGGCTTAGCCAATTGATCTAATTTTTGGGCTTGGTCTTTTGTATCCTTTTGCTTAGCTAATTCCATAACCCAAAAGGAAGTTTCTGGAAACATCTAGAAGGGTTGCTGGCCAAGTCACGCAAGGAATGTTCTAGAATACTCCATAAGACATGCAGGGCAAGTTAATGCAATTTATGCCAGGAGGAATGCATGAAAAGTTAATACAATTTATGCCAGGAGGCATGCAGGGAAAATTAATACAATCCATGCTTACCTCGAAATGAGGGTAAGACCCTGCTTTACAAAATATAAATATATGGGTTCACAACCCTAAAATGTATGCAATATTCTCTATTAAAACTCCTGTGAAAACTCTAGCTAACTTAAGCATCGGAGGGTTTTTTGTAGATACTCCCCCCCCCCCTCAATACTGTTCACGTGGAGAGAAAGGCAATGGTTCGATCATCAACTAATCATCATCAGATTCGTGTTTGGGTAGAAATATTTTACCATCCAAATATTGGTGCCGACCAAGGAGATTCGAGAAAAGAGATCGTGTCTTTCTCGAATCGAGATTATGGCAACAGTAAGACAGACTGCATGAAAGATCGTTTCTGCTAGCAATCCTCGACACTCAGTTCAATCAGCACCTGCAGTGCCTACCGGAAATAGACAGGGTCGAGATCGTGTTCGTGACAGAACCCCAGATCGTGGTCGAGATCGAGATCGTGTTCGTGACAGAACCCTAGATCTGAATAATCGGAGAAGCGAAAAACAATCGATGGTCGAAGACGAAGGAATGGATGTTGACTTCATATGTGATGGAGAAAACCCACCAGTTCGAGTAAACATATGGCATGTATTTGGCAGCCCGTCAAGGAGGAATGACGATCGATGTGACCTGCGAGATGGGCGAACGACGACTCCTAGTACAGAGGAAGAATTGTTGCGTTATCAGCTGAACGAGGTGGAGAAAGAGAACGCTCTACTGAGATTAGAACCTTAGAACCACTCCCGACTGAGGACTGGTAATTTGAACGACCAGAAGGGTCGGTTTGTATAGGAGCGCCTTGGAAGTCGAGTTAGCCCGCAAAGTGCAGACCAAAACAGAGAAGTGGTCGATCTTCATAGACCAGAGAAAAATCTGTTGGTCACTGGAGATCTACCTAGACGAAGGCGTGTACGATCCCGGCGAGCAGGACCTGAGTACGACCAACTACAACTCAGCAGAGTACGGACAGAACTACCACCCGCTCAAAACGTCTCAGGAATGACGAAGATGAGGCTCAAGATCAGCACGATGAGAGAGAATTTTCGTACGATTACTATGCTCGTTCGGAGAAAGGCAGAGCTGGAAGAGAGTCCACTGGACCCCAAAGGAAAAGAATAAGATATAAAATTGATATTCCAGAGGATCAGGATTATGAGCAGGGAGACAGTTCTTCTGATGGCGACGTAAGCGTAATAACGGATGCTCGCCTTTGCAAGATGATCGAGAAAGTAATGTCGAAAAAGCGCTCCAGAGAGGAAAGAATAGACAGGTTGCATCCTTTCAAACTGAATATCAGAGAATTCTGGCCGCCAATGAATTTTCAAGTTCCCAAACTGCCAGAATTTGATGAGAAAACAGATGATCCAGATCAACATGTTTTACACTATGAAACTGCCATGACTCTATGGCAGTACAACAATGAGTCGATGTGCGATGTTTCCACAATCATTGACTGGTGGAGCAATAACGTGGTTCAATCAGCTCCCGAAACAGTCGATCGGGACTTACCATAAGCTGGTTGACGAATTCTTCTCTCACTACTAATACAACAGACGTGATCGGAATGGATGCCACGCATTGTTCCTTCTGGGAATTCGGAAGGAGGAAAGCATCAGACAATTTACTCGACGCTTCAAGCAAGAGTTGGACGATGTGGATAGTTCTAACGATCAAGTCATCATCGCAACTTACAAACAGGCGTACCAGTATGATCAAAGAGGTGTGTGCGATTCCTTGGTCAAGAGACCATTAAAGAATCTGGAAGAACTGTATGATCGAGCAGAAGAATATTCTCGAGTTGAGGATGATTCAAAAGCTCGAGAAACAAGAGAAGTTAACAGATCATATAATCATCCAAATGATGGGAAGAAATACAAGTCGAAGAACCGTTCTAGTGGGAAGCATAATGATCGAGGTGAATATCGAGAGAAAAACCATGGGGAACGTATGGAAACTGGTATCAAAAACATCATGATCTGAAGCTGACACCATTGAACATACTGCTTACAGAGTTGTATGAGAAAACAAGCAAGGATTTGAGCCCCCCACGACCTTTGCCAGCGGAGACACGTGATAAAAGAAAACACAACAATTATCATAAAGACATTGGTCGCAAGACTGAGAATTGTCGCTCCTTACAGATCGAAGTCCAGCGAATGATAGACGCTGGAAAGCTACATGAATACGTGAAAAGGGATTTTAGGAAAGGTTCCGGACAATTTGGAACATCACATGTGATTAATGTCACTCACGCCAGGATCCATTCAATGACCAGACGGGCATCAGAAGATGAGACCAGGAGAAAGCTCAGGAAATTAAAGGAATGGTACGTGACAAATCACATCGATTTTTCCAATGGAAATGGAGCAGAAATTCTGGAGCTTTGATGCACAAATATCGAGTTCTCTGAAGCAGACATGATAGGTGTATATACTCCTCGCAATGATGCTATCGTTATAACAACTTGGATTGGCATGTTCCGTGTACACTGTATTCTAGTGGATACATGAAGCTCAGTGAGCGTGCTGTTTTCAGGAGCCTATTCCTGTATGAATCTCTCATACGACTTGATCACGGAGGACGAAAATCCAATTATCGGCTTCAATGACGAAGTTACAAAGGCGATTGGGAAAGTAAAGATGCCTATAACAGTGGTTGACAAGTCCGTTCTAGGCAATTTCTTGTTGCTGGATTGTCGAGCTCCCTATAATGCGATCGTAGGACGAGACTGGATGCATGCGATCGGTGCAGTCACATCCTCATATCATCAATGCCTGAAGTTTATTGCCCCTGAAGGGGTCGTGAAGGTACCAGATGGCGGCCCACAAGTGTCACAAGAATGCTATGGATGAATACAGGAAATTAGAAGTTAGCGGAAACCATATCCTGCGAGTCGAACAAAAATAGCAATTACAGAATCCTCTCCCTCCATAATCATATATAGGAGAGGACGCGGTTGAACCCCCAATAGTCGAGAAACTGATTGAGGTCCAGATCGGGGATGAGAAGCACAAAACCACGTTCGTAGGGGCAGATCTATCCGCACATGAACGCGATGGTTTGACTACATTGTTAAGGGAAAACGTTGACGTTTTCGCATGGAGTTTTGCTGAAGTTCATGGGATAGATCCGAACGTAGCCTGTCATATACTAAATATCGATGAGAAGTTCCATTCAGTTCGTCAAAAAATTAGAAATATGGTGCAAAGCAAAAAAGATGGAGTTGCTGCAGAAGTCGAGAAGCTGTTGGAAGCAGGCTTTATTCGACCGGTACAGTATCCTCGATGGCTGTCCAATATCGTTCCCGTTCTAAAGAAGAATAGTATAGTTCGTGTCTGTATCGATTTTAAAGATTTGAATAAATCATGTCCGAGTGATCCTATTCACTTCCGCGGATAAGAGATTTGGTGGATGCAACCTTAGGGTATGGGAGACTGTCATTCATGGACGGTTTTCAGGGTATAACCAAATACCTTTGTTCGGGGGAGATCAAGAGCATGCTGCCTTTATGACTGACAGAGGGGTTTACTGTTATACTGTAATGCCGTTCGGGCTAAAAAACACAGGGGCGACCTACCAACATTTGTTAAACCATATGCTCAAAGATTTGATTGGGAAGACGATGGAAGTATATATCGACGATATGGTAGTGAAATTTGAGCAAAAGGAGTTGCTTTTTCTCGATCTACAGAAGACGTTCGATATCTTGAGGCGATACCATATGAAGCTCAGTCCAGCAAAATGTTCATTCGGGCTATCCTCGGGAAAGTTCCTTGGATAGTTGATGACGCACATAGGAATCGAGGCGAATCCGGAGAAAATCAGAGCCATCAGAGAGATGCCATCCCCAAGAACTAAGAAGGAGGTCCGGAAACTAGCGGGATGATTAGCAGCTTTAAATCGTTTCATTTCACGCTCGTCGGATCGATTCAAACCATTCTTTGACGTTTTGAAGAAAGTAGTGAATTTTGGTTGGACGGATGAGTGCGAAAGAGTTGTCTATGAGATCAAACAATATTTGTCAACTCCCCCAGTATTGGTGAGTCCAAAAACTGGACAACCTGTCGGAATTTATCTGGCTACAACGGAGAACGCTGTAAGTGCAGTGCTATTTGTTACGGATCCACATGAAAACCTTGTTTACTTCGTCGATAAATCTTTCACAGTGGCGGAAACACAGTACAAAAAAATTGGAAAAATAGCACTTGCACTGTTGCATGCATCTCGCTGCCTCAAACCATATTTCCAAGGGAGACAGATCGTAGTCTACTCTGAATATCCGCTGAAGAGAATCCTGGAACGTGCTGATGATTCCAGCCGACTAGCCATATGGTCAAATTTTTTGGGGGCGTATGAAATCAAGTACGAAACTAGAACTGCAGAGAAGGGACACGCTCTGGCTGCACTTTTAGCAGATTTTCCTATGGACGATATAGAAACGTCTATCGAAGAAGAAGATGAGATGTTGAACAAACCCATAGAGTCAACTCTTAATCAGACTGGGGGCGAGTCCGCAATGGAGGTTGATACACCTGAGCCACTATGGACTGTATTTACTGATGGGTCATCAAATGTTGGTGGAGATGGAGTTGGATGTGTCCTCCTTACTCCCGAAGGTTCAAGGACCGAGAAAGTGACTAAATTAGGTTTTCGTGCATCCAATAATGAAGCTGAGTATGAAGCAGCGATTATCGGGTTAAAAACTGTCAAACAGTTGGAGGCAAAGAACGTGAAGCTGATCACAGATTCCATGCTAGTAGTTAATCAGTTTTTGGGTACCTACAGAGCAAAAGAAGAGAGGATGGCCATATATTTAGATCGTATGAGAGAGTTGGTAAACGAATTCGACCAGTTCTCTATCGGGAAGCGACCACGGTTGGAAAACAAGCACGCAGACGTTTTAGCGTATCTGTTTTCCGCAGTCGATACTTGAAAAGACGAGGGTACCTAAATATACCTCAATCTAAAACTTTTCCACCTATAAGTCCTTTATCCGTAAGTGATTGCCTATGGACTGAGTTGAGACAATAAAACTAATCGGTTCACACTTCGTGTGATCGTCTATGGATACGAGATCGAGACAATACGACAACAAGATAACTTGTGTGATCGTCTATGGATACAAGATCGATACAATACAACAACGAAGTATGTTTACTTGATAAAAGGTTCAGACTTAACCAAACACAATAGGATTGATATCAAGTAAATAGGAATTAAGGTTTGTGTATTTTACTTCTAATTATAATAAAACAATTATAATTGCGGAAATAGAAAAGTAAAATACACAACAAGATTTTGTTAACGAGAAAACCGCAAATGCAGAGAAACCCCGGGACCTTGTCCAGAATTGAATACTCTTGGGATTAAGCCTCTATACAAAATCTAAACCAACTTCGTATAGTTGAAACCAAGCAACTAAACCTATAGTTCACCTAGTTCCATTTGTATCCATGTGCCTCCAACTTGTAATAAGTCACGCACTTGGAACAATTCCTTTGGTTCGTATTCCAAACAGTAAAGGAACAACAAATTTTTTCGGTAACAACTCTTTTCAAACAACGTGATATGAGTTTGACAAAAGGCTCTTCCGTTTATCCCAATAAACTCCTTTGTCAGGTCCTTAGATCTATCCAATAACAACTGCCAAAGTAATTGTATCTAGATTTTGCAATCAATAATTTTAGTCACAAAGAATTGTATTGATGCCAATCTACTCAACTAATCAATCAAATCTATCACAAAGATAAACCGATTATGGTTGGATCCCTTTCCATCCAAAACAAGTATTGTGCATACCAAAGATTATGAACCCAAATCAGAAATCTTCTTCGTCTTCAAATCTTCTTAGGTCTTCAATAAACACCAGTACACAATCAACTTGAATCTCTTGTGATCAAGCACACACAGAACGGAGTCTGTTAACAATGGATTATCACACGACGTCTTTAGATCTACAAACAGTCTAAAGATCCCCGTCGAAACTTCGATCTAGTTTGAGTGAATCTTATCTCAGAAGAGAAGATTCTCAAGCATAAACAAACTAGGTGCAGTCAAAGTTCAACCACCGTTAGTTAATCAAATCGATCGAAAACTAATAATAAACTGCAATTATATAGTTTCCCATCAACGATACTAATAGAGATTCTCAATCCCAAAGAAGTCTTTAAACCGAGCGGCCGTAAGAGATTTCGCCTAATTAGGGTACTTTCCTCTCCGAATAGGCGGCTCCACCAGTAACAACACAACTAGGTAGTTTTGCTGGCTCTGAGGATTAGTTTGCTCGAAATGAAAATTTCAATATTTATAGACCAAGGAAGTTTGGACACCAAGGAATTTTCAAAACCGAATATTCTCAAAGATATGCAATAAAGCCAAAATCAGTTTTCATAATTTCTGGAAATGCTCTGTCCATAATGACCGAAATCTCAGTAGAAAATCTCCAACTAGTAAATGCACATTACTAATTTTTATTTTCTAAAGATATGCATTTTAATTGCTGGAAATTAGAAGAATATAAAATTAAAAACCTTAATTAAAAGATTCTCAATTTATTTCGATCTGGGATTTTCCTTTAGTTGTTAAGGAATAACTTTGAACAATAAAAGGTAAGAATTACTGCACGTGTTCAAAGTATGCGACATCTTTATCTTGTAAATCCTTTTTCATATTTACAATCTTGGAACCGATTTGCCACACTTCCAAACAAGTTTAGAATTGGCTCATCTGACTTCCACGAACTATGTGATTGATTGTCCTATCAAATCATAAATCATGGGTTTCACGGTTCTACCAAAAAAAGTTTCGGTTCTACCTCCATGTAGGTACTAAAATTAGTCACGCTAGTTACCAAACTTGGTTGACTAGGTACTAGGATCGGCTCCCACATATATATGGTATCTAACTTGTATTTGTTGTACATGTTCACAGGATCAGTTTCCCAATTACTAAAAACTTGTTGCATCTCTTACAAGGATCGATTCCCCTTTTGTGATCGGTTGCACCTCTTACTAGGATCGATTCCCCAATGTCTACAGTTGGTCATACCAATTACAACAAATCGATCATACCATCTCAGGTGATTACTTAAGATCGGTTTCACTAACAAAAGTCATACCAATACAAAAGTCAGGCCTTGTGAATAGTTTTACCAAGATACATAAACAAGTTATGAGCGGTTATACTAAACACAAATATTGGTAATCCAAAGATTTGCAATGAATAACAAAACCAATAAGCCTAGAGATTTTCCTTTCGATTCACAAAACAAGTTCATGAATTTACTTCCTTTAAACGTATGTAAAACATTGTTTCCTAGGACGAAATCTTCACCCATACCCATACATAATCACAATAGCATTCATACGATTATGTCGATGTCTTCTTATATACGAAGTTCAAAAGATAAGCGTTATACTTCGTATTGTATTCCTTAATACTACGTCTAACTAGAGTATAATCATTCACAGCTTCGCAGTTATGTTTTCAATATGCATGACTTGAAAGATACGTTAGGGAATGAAAAAGTTCAAGTGAAATATTACTAACCTCAAGAGGAAGGATGATGTCGTCGTTGTAGCTCCTAACTTCTTTACTTTCTTTAAGTCTTCATGTAATACTTACAGTGTCTCATATCCTACTACTTTCAAGCTAACCTATACGAAGTTGACTCTAGTAAATAATCAAGCGACTCTTTAAATGAGTTTTGATTCACTAAAACATGACAATCAAACTTGGCATACCAACGCTTGGTGGGTTCAACCGAGCTATGCTCTAATAATCTCCCCCTTTGTCAATTTTAGTGACAAAACTCTTACATCATATGGATAAACAAATTACAAGAATTCATTACACATACGCTTGATTCCCAAATTCAACAAAACAATAACATGTATACATTCAATCCATAAATGCCGATATTGACATTATAATAACAAACCTAATATTCCCCCTAAAGGTAAGATAGGTAGATTTTCAATCCACGCGTCTTTGTTATTTCCATCATCGTATGATATGTTACTCCCCCTTAGTCTATGCTTTACTCTTTCGTTAGATATAACGTTTAAGCACCATTGTCCTTTCTTTAGTGATACCAAATCAATATCAATATCACTTGTTTACTCCATATATTTCTCCCCCTTTTTGTCACAAAATAACAAACGTACGAGAAAATAAAGGACAAACCGAAAGGATCTTACAAATCTCACTGTTGATGGTAGTTTTTAGTTCAGGGTTAAAATTGTAATATCTCACATTTAATATGCTGACATTCTGCAAAGGGACAGATCCATGTAAAAGTGATGAGTGCTCAACCTCCTCACTGGCGCATTTATTGAGCAATTCAATATCTTCACGTGAAATTTACCCAGAATGGTGCATGTAGCAACAATCCCAGATATTCTTTAAATTTCGGCACCTTGCCTGTATTATCCAATTAATATAAGCTTCTTTGAACACTTTATGTGCTATGTTCCCCGGCTGAACCCTTAATATTGATATGACATGATAATTTGTGTTCACTTGCAGCAGAGTAACATGAAGTTCCCAAAGTATCAAGGTTAAGGTCCTTACATAAAAGTATTCAATCGGAAAGCATACTGCCCTCTGGCAATAAATTTGAGGAACTCTGTGTCAACACACATAATTCAATCAATTTTGTGATAATTCATAAGATTCAAATATCAACCTGACTAATTTGCAAAAATTAGGGTTTTGCGCCCTGCGCAGTACATTAGACCCTGCTGGTCGAAACTAAGCTTAGGAAAACTAGGAAATTGATCCGCCATGGATTAGTAGGCGCAAAATTCTACCCAAAATCAGAAAACAAGGGATAAAAGAGGATCCGCAGAAAATAAGAGCAACAACAAAGGGAGGTGTGGCCGTGCCATAGGCCAGCCGGCGCCACCTGCAGATGGCCACACCCCCATGCTGCTCGCCCGGCCCTCCTCTTTCCCATCGACCAATCAGGTCGCTTTAAATCCGCCACATGCACATGAGTTGTGGCTGGGCCCATACTTTCCGACCCTCTTCCCCATCGACCAATCAGGTCGCTCTAAACCCGCCACAGTATTAAAAGAGGAAAAAACTACCCGGATGGTCACAATGCCAATCGGCTTTCCAAAAACCGTGCCATCATGCTAATGGCATGCAAAATACGCCATGCCACTCCAATGTGCTAATCGGCATGCTGAACATGCCAAACATGCCACTCCGCCGCAGCAACATGCCACTCCGCCGCAGCAACATGCCAACGTGCCACAAAAAGCGCGGCTACGTGCTAACTCACCTTTTTTTATCGTGGCTAACGCCATGACAAACTCCAATTAGGGTTTTATGATCAAAGCACTTTTGACTCAGTGCCATTAGTCGAGACTCTAATTTTTGGTCGTGGCTCAAATTACGCCACTTTGTCCTCACAACATGCCACGAGCCATGCTGGGCCCAGGAAACCCTAAAAATGGCGCCATGTTATGGCTACGCGTGGTCGTCCTTACGCCTGTGGTCGTTCCTACCTTATGGCTCCGCCACAACTCCTTTGACGCGGCCATGGCGCCATCTACACAAAGAATTCCATCGTGCCGCGGCCACGTGCCATGCGTGCTAATTAGGGTTTTGACATGCCAAACCTTGATTTAGGTAAGGTTTCTACGCCAACCAAGCCAAGCAATGCTCCCTAGATCATTAAGTCTGATATGGAAACTAGAACCAATATTACCGAGCCATATTTGGGTCTAACACCAATATGCCAAAATATAGCTGCCACGGCAACGCCAGGCGCTATTCGCGCCACTATGCCACTGGCATATGCCAACCATGCCGATGTGCCACTGGCATGCGCTAAACTTGACACCATGCCACCTGCATGTGCCAATGGCGCCACTATGCTATTATCAATGCCAACGGAATGTGGCCATAATCAACGGCCACCCTCTCACATGAATTACAATCTCAGCCGTCCAAATTCGCCACAGAATTGACAGACCTATGGCAAGTCTTAAGCAACCAGCCAAGACAAGCCTAATAGCATCACACGCTATTCTCCTACTGCAAGTCTCCTGAATTTGACTTGCCACACATGGCTATCTGCTACTTAGTTGGCATACAATTAATCAGGATAGCCAGGTCTTGCACACAAGACCCATTCAACAATCTGTTGCACATTTTCCACGAAAATACTCGAGGTATCAAACATGTCACAAATTGGGGGATTCTCATCAGGGTATTGGTCTGGCGGTTTACAGCGTGCGGCGTGCAACATGCCCATTATAAGAAAGTGTCAGAAAACAGGGTAGTTAGTGGCGGCAAGAAGTAGTGGGTGTAAACTAACCTGTTTCCTTCATAGTGGGTACGTGGTTTCTGGCATTTACACATTACCCCACTTCTCCATCACTCAATGATTCCCACTTTCTATGAGATCGGGGTGTGTTCAATTATGACTTGTATAAATAGGTTTTACCTATTTCAACCAAACAACATAGTTTTGGTTAACAACAACATAGGTTTTCAGAAAAGCACTAAAGAACTGATAGCTTACATTCCGCAAGCCAGTTCCATATTCTGATACAAGTCATAAAATAACCACACCTTTAAAATTAACCATCCTGGTCTCAACACCTTCTTCGCTTCCCTCCCTAAGACCAACCTTTCTCCTTCACTTTGTGACCGAAGCAAGACCGGAACGACCATTTCTTGGTTTAGGCCAGGATTGTACAGATTGATATCTCGAATCCAAAGTACTCCCGTGCAGTGCATTTGTTTAGGTATAAATTCGTTTCTCAACAACACACCCGAATTTACCAAAACCGGCAGAAACAGTTTTTACCCACAAACAATTGGCGACCACAGTGGGAGATTAATCTCTCGGTTGCAATTTCAATTTTCAATTTCATTTTTCAATCCCAATTTCAAGATGGTAGAGCTCAGGTCCGAGTCAGCAGAAAACCCTGATGCCACTGGCGCTGAGAACGTCCTTGGTATCAACGTTCCTTCCGGTGACATCAATGTACCACCTGTCAGCATGATCAATACCAGCGGCGCAGGAAACGTTCCCTTAGGTGTTACACCTCCGATCTCTAGATCCAGAGCCGCTGCCGCCACCCCAACATTTCTTCAAGCGGGACGCCCCCAGTTGTCACCAGAGCCTCCACCGTTCCACCATCGGGACGAGAGACTGGAGGAACCAGAGGAGGCCAACCCCCTATTACCATTGCTGATTTGATGGAAAGACAGGAATTTCTTGCTAAGGCTCGGACGGACATGGCTTCAACTCAGAAAGAGGTACTTACTTTCCTCAAGACACTGACAGAGCATTTACCGCAGGAACCACGCCAACCAGAACCAATGAGGAGCACTTTTAATACTCCTGACGCCAGTACCTTAGCAGGGCGCATCTTTGCAGATGAAGAGGCCCGTTTTGCTCCTGAACATCCATTGGAGAAGAATCATCCATCCAATTTCATCACGCGTTAATACTTGGAACGACTTCTTCGAAACTGAGACAAAGAAAACCCAGTGGATATGCATCAACATCAACCTCCATATCCTCCTGATGTGCAAAGAGTTCCTCTTCCGAAGGGGTATTCTTCTCCTCAATTCTCCATTTATGACGGCACTGGTAATGCGCGTGAACATATCTCTCGATTTCTGGAATCCTTGGGTGAACACGAATACAATCATGCCCTCCGTTTGAAGGAATTTTCAAAATCGCTCACCGGAAGGGCGTACACTTGGTACAATAACATCGCACCGAACATCATATCCAACTGGTGTGACATGGTTACAGCCTTCTACAAGAAGTACTTCTTTATATCTGAGCAAATCACCTTCTCATATTTAAGAAGGATGTTTCAACGAAACAATGAACATCCAAATGATTATGTCAAAAAATTAAGAATTCAGGCATTAGATTGTCACGACCCAAACGTGACTGAACAAAAATTGGTGGAGTCTTGCATCAATGGCATAGTTCCCATTTATCGCGCCTTACCGGAGAATCTATGGTTCCAGACATTTTCTGAACTCCATGAAGCTGCTATGCGATCGGCCACAACAACACCAGCATTGTTAGAAATAACCAGGCCATCCAGGAGTGAAGACGTACGCGAAACTCGAGGAAACAGACGCCTCATAAACAAGCAATATAACACTGGCCCCTCTGTAAGCGTGGTGGGTGAAGGAGGAAAAAGGAAAGCTCCAGCATCGGAACAGCAACCCAAGCGTGTAGCACCAGCACATTAGGCGGATCCACCTCGGAAGGCCGCGACTAAAGCTCCTGTGCAACACCAAGAAGCCGGAGAAGCTGCCTTAGATTTCCTATTCCCAATCGAAGAAGTAATTGAACTCTTGAAAGCATGGATTCAAGATGATGCCATCAAGCTGCCTCCTATCAGGCGCCCACCAACTGAAGAGGAAATGGCAAATCCCAAGTATTGCCGTTACCACAGGTTCTTCCATCACCCGACCAATGAATGCAATAAACTGAAACGCATGTTCAAGGAAAAGGTAGAGGCGGGAGAACTTCAACTGGGCAATGAGGGAGTTCACAGAGATCCTCTTACAGTCAAGAGTTGTATTCTTTCTGGGGACTCCATTCACAAAATTGTGCAGTCCATGATGCAGCGTGTGTGCGAAATCCTCTATTTCTCCAAGGCGCAACGTCAAGACATATTTGCATCCCTCAATCGCGTTGTGTCGGGAAAACGGCTTTTCTTTGTCGAAGAAGCCACTCCCAAATCCCAATCTCTCCCGGGAAACGATGTTGTAAAATACAATTGGGGACTGCTGAGCACTGCTTACCTGAAGAATGTCGAGTTCGATAGCATGCTAATCGACGCGGCCTCCGACTTCAATATTTTTACCGTCAAGACTCTGAGAGCTGCAGGGGTTTCAAAGCAGGAGGCTACTCACTCCCCAATTGTGGTCAAAAACCCAGAAGGATAAGCAATAAGCGCTTACGGCTACATCAATCTCGAAATCAAGGTGGGAAATGCTTTAACACACGGCAAATTCCACATTGTCAAAGAATTCCCAAATTATGACATGATTCTGGGTCACTCGTGGGTACATGACAATAAAGCAAAATTAGGAGTGTGCCCTGTGCCGGTGTCAATTCCCGAAAGAATTTCCAAGAAGCCGTCCAATCCTGAAGATTATATGTTGCCGTATCAACAACTTACCGGTGTAACCCAGTTACCTGGAGAGAGCCCATTGACGTTCATCCTCAGGTTTCGAACACAAGTAAGTCTTATTGAAAAACCCTTTCTGCAACCAGTCACTTCTCCTCTCGCCCAGGCATGGGGACTAGATCCAATTATCAACCCGGGCGTCACTAGGAGATGTGAATGGGATGCTGGGCTCTTCAAGTGTTTCATCAAAAATTCGGAGGCTGTCTTAGTCAATAATAATGAACTCAAGAATCAAGTAGCTGCACAACATCAAAACCCATTCCAAGTTGGAGATATGGTAGTGAAAGTTGTCGCTCAGCCTCCTTCGTCCGACTCCACGGACGAACCATACCTAGTAACAGAAGTTATTTTGGGAGGCTACTGCAAGCTCATCAACGCTGACAAGTTAGAAGTCATAGTAATACATACCCGGTGGCTCAAACCCTTCAAATCCTGAAATAGTCACGCCACCTCTTGCCTCAAAATTCGTCTTATTATTTCCTTCAGCAATTTCCATTTTCATGCAATATTTGTAATTCTTCCAAAATGATTGCACTACTTGCATTCATAATTAGGGTTTCGATTTCAATTAAAAGAATATTTCTTTCAAAAATAAGTTTTCCTGAATCATCTCAAAGGAAAAGTACCAAGTAAATCCAAACCCTCACAAAGCCATTACTCATCAATTCGAAACCACAAAAATCAAACCCTACAAGAAACATCTTATTCAAAGAATACTGAAGAGGGGGATATGCAAGGAAGAAAATCATCAAGTGGCGGCACGAACACCTTTCTTCAAGAACATCTGGTTTCAACTTTCCTCTGACGAGATTTCTCTACTTCTCACGATGTGTTTCCCAGTTCGTGACAACTCGCGCTTCCACATGCCCGGGCGGCATGCCACGGATGCCCAAAAGTGTGTAATTTATGGAGGAAATCAAGAAACAGGTTGGTTAAATCCTTAACCATTGTTATTATATTCCCTGTTTTGAGTTACTATAGTCGGCGCCGACATGCAGAGATGTTATTATGGAAGTAGTTAGGAGGAGAGAGAGCGACATGCTGATCAGCGCTGCACTATTTGTGCGTTGTGTATTTCCATTTGCTGAATGGCTCCAGGAGAATGGAAGAACTTGTTTATCGCAAAGGGGTTTTGGATTCTTTTCAACCGAGAGATTTTGTTCGTTCATTCAATTAAAGATATGAAACTACCAAAGCAAGATAAAAGAATATTACTTGGCAAAGCCCTAGCTCCGGTCACATGAACAAAAGAAAAGAAAAAAGTAAACCCCTGAAGTATCAAGACAGCTACACGCTGCTAAAAGGTTGTTTTTCTACAAAAGGAAATAAAAAAAATGGAAAAACTAGTTATCAATGTCAAGGCATGCTCTAGCACTCACTCCAAAGCCTGCTCAAGCGCTTGCTTCGACATCCTCTCCTACGGATGCTCCAGCGCTTGCTTCAGCGCCCTCTCCAAAGCCTGCTTCAGCGCCCCCACCAATGGACTATTCAACAACATCCTCAAAGGTCGTTTCAGCCTCTCCAACGGTAGCTTCGGCATCCTCTCCAGAGCCATTTCAATCTCCTTCTCGTGGGGCGCACTAGCATCCTTCTCAGAAGCTGCTCCAACAGCCTCTTGAGGATGCTCAGGTTCGTCAACATCAGAGTCAAGGATTACGATACCCTTATGAACAGGGTAATCAAACTTGTTCCCGCCTGGAGGTTTCTTATGCTCGACCCTTCGTCGCTTCAGTCGAGCGGTGAACCTTTCAGCCCTGGCACTGGGTCGTTGAGATGCTTCGTCACGCTGAGATGCCTCAACGCGCTGAGACGCTTCATCACATCTCCATTTTTCCTCCATGTCAACCGAAGCCATGAAAGCTTGAGCACGCCTTCGAAAAATGCGTAGATGAGTGAGAGGCATACCCTGTATAATCCGACCAGCCTCACGGAACAAATGATCGATTTTGTTTAATACCTTCTCAGATGCAGAAACCCTGGGTTTGTCAACTTCAAAAATTTTCTCCGAATTGGAAGAGCAATCATCAGGAGTTCCCATCATATACTGCAGAAAAGCATTATGTCTGGACTAACAAACTACATGATGATAGAAGACAAAAGAAAAGATACAAGAAAATATGAAGCAATACCTGAAGAGAAGATGAACGCAGTTCTGTGATGATCGATATGAAAAGAAAGGCTCTAAGTGGTCTTTTATACCCCGCATATTGACGAAACCTGAAAAAGAAAACTCTCTGCCCTCCGTATATAAAGGCTTTGGATACGGGATGCCAACTGGATTAGATGCTTATATGTCTGGGATAATTGGCTCATCAGGACTGCTGACGGAAAGAAGCTCGCCGCTACAGTAGCAAAGCCAATGAAACAAAAGGGAATAAGAGGGGCGACCCTTTTTTTATATATATACGTGGCATCTTGGGAGTGAGTAGAAAAAGGAATCCGCTTTGGATTCATCCACGGAGAGTGACTGGGTCCGCTGAGCCAAATCCCATGGACAGGCTATCAACGTCAGTACGGGGATCACTGGCCGAAGGAAGAGATAACTCGTTGTGCCAACGCCAACACTCCGTGGCCAACCCGAAGGCGTGCTGGCAGATAGATAGGCTCACTGTGCCAACACTCCATATCACCAGTACTCCGTAACCATGCCAGAAGCGTGCCAGCACAAATATTGCAGACTACTCGGGTCTCTTGCCAAAGGTTAGTCGAATTTTCTTGGCAATCTCCGCATGTCTTGCCCTTTTGATTTTATCCTCGTCTGTCACCATCTCATGCTTACCCTGCAACAGTGCCACTGTTACGTGCTAAGCAGGGGACTTAATATTGATGGTGGTTTTTAGTTCAGGGTTAAAATTGTAAAATATCGCATTTAATATACTGCCATTCTGCAAAGAGACAGATCCATGTAAAAGTGATGAGTGTTCAACCTCCTCACTGGTGCATTTATTGAGCAATTTAATATCTTCACGTGAAATTTATCCAGAATGGTGCATGTAGCAACAATCCCAGATATTCTGTAAATTTCGGCACCCTGCCTGTATTATCCAATTAATATAAGCTTCTTTGAATACTTTCTGAGCTATGTTCCTCGGATGAACCCTTAATATTGATATGACATGACAATTTTTGTTCACTCGCAGCAGAGTAACATCAAGTTCCCAAAGTATCAAGGTTAAGGTCCTTGCATAAAAGTACTCAACCGGAAAGCATACTGCCCTCTGGCAATAAATTTGAGGAACTCTATGTCAACACACAAAATTCAATCAATTTTGTGATAATTCACAAGATTCAAATATCAACCTGACTAATTTGCAAAATTAGGGTTTTGCTCCCTGCGCAGTACATTAGATCCTGTTGGTCGAAACTAAGCTTAGGCAAACTAGGCAATTGATCCGTCATGGATTAGCAGGCGCAAAATCCTACCCAAAATCAGAAAACAAGGGATAAAAGAGGATCCACGAAAAATAGGAGCAGAAGCAAAGGGAGGTTTAGTTGTGCCATACGCCAGCCGGTGCCACTTGCAGATGGCCACACCGCCATGCTGCTCGTCCGACACTCCTCTTTCCCATCGACCAATCATGTCGCTTTAAATCCACCACATGCACATGAGTTGTGTCTGGGCCCATACTTGCCGGCTCTCTTCCCCATCGACCAATCAGGTCGCTCTAAACCCGCCACAGTATTAAAAGAGGCAAAAACTACGTCGTCTGGTCACAATGCCAATTGGCTTTCCAAAAACCGTGTCAGCATGCTAATGGCATGCCAAACACGCCATGCCACGCCAATGTGCTAATCGGCATGCCGAACATGCCACTCCATCGCAGCAATATGCCAACGTGCCACAATAAGCGCGGCTACGTGCTAACTCACCTTTTTTGATCGTGGCTAACGCCATGACAAACTCCAATTAGGGTTTTATGATCGAAGCACGACTTTTGACTCAGTGTCATTAGTCGAAACCCTAATTTTTGGTTGTGGCTCTAATTACGCCACTTTGGCCTCACAACATGCCACGAGTCATGATGGGCCCAGGAAACCCTAAAAATGGCATCATGCTATGGCTACCCATGGTCATCCTTACGCCTGTGTCGTTCCTACCTTATGGCTCCGCCACAACTCCTTTGAAGCGGCCATGGCGCCATCTACACAAAGAATGTCATCATGCCGCGGCCACGTGCCATGCACGCTAATTAGGGTTTTGACATGCCAAACCTTGATTTAGGTAAGGTTGTTACGCCAACAAAGCCAAGCAATGCTCCCTAGAGCATTAAGTCTGATATGGCAACTAGAACCAATGTTGCCGAGCCATATTTGGGTCTAACACCAATATGCCAAAATATAGCTGCCACGACAACGTCAGGCGCTATTCGCGCCACTATGCCACTGGCATATGCCAACCATGCCGCTGTGGCACTGGCATGCGCTAAACGTGCCACCATGCCACCCGCATTTTCCAATGGAGCCACTATGTTATTATCAAATGCCAACGGAATGTGGCCATAATCAACGGCCACCCTCTCACATGAATTACAGACTCAGCCGTCCAAATTCATCACAGAATTGACAGGCCTATGGAAAGTCTTAGGCGACCAGCCAAGACAAGCTTAATAACATCACATGATATTCTCCTACTGCATGTCTCCTAACTTTGACTTGCCACACATGGCTATCTGCTACTTAGTTGGCATACAATTAATCAGGATATCCAGGTCTTGCACACAAGACCCACTCAGCAATCTGCTGCACATTTTCCACGAAAATACTCGAGACATCAAATATGTCACAAACTGGGGGATTCTCATCAGGATATTGGTCTGGCGGTTTACAGCGTGCGGCGTGCAACATGCCCGTTATAAGAAAGTGTCAGAAAACAGGGTAGTTAGTGGAGGCAAGAAGTAGTGGGTGTAAACTAACCTGTTTCCTTCATAGTGGGTACGTGGTTTCTGGCATTTACACATTACCCCACTTCTCCATCACTTAATGATTCTCACTTTCTACGAGATCACGGTGCGTTCAATTATGACTTGTATAAATAGGTTTTACCTATTTAAACCAAACAACATAGTTTTGGTTAACAACAACACAAGTAATCAGAAAAGCATCAAAGAACTGATAGCTTACATTCCGCAAGCCAGTTCCATATTCTGATACAAGTCATAAAATAACCACACCTTCAGAATTAACCATTCAAGTCTCAACACCTTCTTCGCTTCCCTCCCTAAGACCAACCCTTCTCCTTCACTTTGTGACCGAAGCAAGACTGGAACGACCATTTCTTGGTTTTGGACAGGATTGTACAGATTGATCTCTCGAATCTAAAGTACTCCCGAGCAGTGCATTTGTTTAGGTCTAAATTCGTTTCTCAACAACACACCCGAATTTACTAAAACTGGCAGAAACAGTTTTTACCCATAAACACTCACAAGACTTGCAAAACCTATAAGAGTTAAGCACGAGGGTTCCACACACCACTTTTTGTAACCAATATCAAAACCAAAACTATAAGTTATTTTGTTTTGATATGTTACCAAGGAAACAATTGCAAGCAATTTCCCCTAATAGTTTAGAAAACCAAAAATCGACTAAGCACCTTAGTTCCTTTGCTAAACCGATGTACAAATACAATCGCTTGTTCGATAAGACCAAAATAAAGATCACAATTGACTCTATTTTTCTCATCAGGTTCTAATTAATCAAACAATGACTTAGACCTTTCACTTTTAAACAAGACAAGTACTAGGTTAGTTAACTAGCATTTATTGTTAAGGCATTCGATTAGACTTGAATAGCTAAAACCTCCACTTTGATAAGTCTAACTAAGATCAGAATTAACTTAGTTTCTCTTATCCGGAATCGAATTGGACTAAACAATTCATCCTGAAAACTCTTTTGTTAAGCAATAAAAAATTCATCCAAACCAAATAAATCAACTTGCATAATTATTTACCTCAACCTGAAGCAATTGAAATAAACATAGACATTAGAGTACCGCAATTGCACCGAAATTTTGTAAGCCTAAACAATTGATACCAAACGATAAAGCAATATAACAATAGTTTTTCTTAACCGGAAACAATTGAATCACACACACATCCATACACAAATAATGGAATAAACATCAATTGTACCGAAATTTTGTTAAGCAAAATCAATAAACATATGCAATAAAATCAGGCTTTTCTTAAACAGGAAAACGATTAACTAACAAATTCGTTACCACAAATTATGCATCCTCTTCTCATTTTCTTCATATATTTCCGTGGAGAATATCTTCATGTTGTCATCCTCTCGCAAGACAAAAGAACAACAACAACCAACCTTTACCATAGAAAGGTTAAAACCCGGTTTTAACTAATGCAATGCAAAAGTTGAAACCCCGAAACACATATGCTTTTATGCTAAACCAAATGATTCAACATATTATGACTTTTTCACATATTTGTTTCAATCGGAACCCCTAATGATCCTTTGATAAAGCCTACCAACATGGGCTAGAACTTAATCCCGCTAAATCAAAAAGTCACACAAACCATAAGAGTTCACACAATATGAGATCCAATATTAAGGTTGTGACTACTCGTTTTCCCGTAGTCTATGTAATGTATACATCTCAGAGAATCTGATACTAAGTAGTATCGATACCTCTGTTGAACTGATAATGCTAAGTAATAAAAGATATTCAAGATCACAATAATAACGAAGAACACAAATATAATGTAAAAGCTTCTGAGTTATCATGAGACACAAGAGATTACGTGGTTCGACATTTGTCTACGTCCACGGGGTAATGAGTGATTGTTTTGTATTAAGTTGTGGTGGTTACAAGAGATCTTAAATGCTTCCCAAAGTAATAGAGAGAACTACAGTTGAAGTATTACTTAAGTTCTAAACATTAAAGAGGTATAAGCTTAAGACTAGATCTTCTCTCATAGATATTGAATGCCTCTAGTTTGTTGGTGAGGCTTGGTATTTATATCCCCTTCTGCTCCAGGTATCTCTTTGCTGCCTCTGGGTCCGTCATTTGCTGATATACCTTTCGTACCAATGGTACCTTCGTCCACTGCGTACCTTCTCCAGTCGTATTCCGCCACCTCAGATGGCCCACGTTCCTTCGGGAACTAGCCAACCTTAGTACCGGTTGTACCTTCGTTCATCGCCGGCTTCTGCCACGTGCCTTGATTCATGTGTGTAGATAAGAGATTTGTGCATTTAGTGCTGATTAGATGCGTCATCTACCTTTGTCCCTTCTCCAGCTGCCTCTTTGTAGACTAGGCTTTTACTCTTCTCATCTCAACTATTGAGGCCTATTTTCTTGGGGGAGATAAAGTAGATCTGCGGAGGTATCCTTTGCTACTTAGGTTTCTCTGTCTAGTGAAGGCTACATAGTTGGATTTGTATGCGACCACTAAAATCGTGACGCGTGCTCAACATAATATTGGTATTCACAGTTTGCCCCTTTTCTTTCATATTCTACCATTTGGTAGAATTGGAAGAAAACTTCCGTTACGCCGCCATTTTTGCACGTACCGATTGGGTGGTCCCTACATGTCCTTTCGTGCAATAACTTCCCCTTGAGTTTCGGGACATCCAAATTTTTGGATTTTCCAGCCGCCTATAAGAAGGGAATAAAAAGGAGGAATTTTTATTAATTTCCCTTTCTTCTTCTTCTTCTTCGAACTGTCGCTCTCCATTTATTTTATTGATATTCTGCTGCTAACTGCTCCTCCTTCTTTTCGATTCTTCGAGTGCTCTGTCTCCACTATTGATCGTACAATTAAGTGATACTCGATTTTTAGTCTTTGATCTTCCTCATGCTAGGTTTTGCGCTTTCCCTTTTTGATTGCTTGTTGTTGATGTGATGCTTGCATGTGAGGGTCGTAGTTGTTTTTCACCCATTCTGGTTGTATGAGAACTTGGGTTTCCTTCCATTTTGACTGTTGATGGTGATTTCTCCATGATTTTTCTTCGTCTACAACTTCGACCATTTGATTAATGGTCCTTGATTTTTCCCCATGATGTGTTTAAACTGTCCCCTTTGGTTGGTTAAATAAAACCCATGCCCAAAGTACGTCAGTTTTTTCCCATAATTTGCTTTTGAATGAACTGCAATTTTCCTCTGCCATTTGTTGATGGAGAAGTTCTTCTTGTTGATGCTAGGCATTATGAGGTTCCCGAAGAAGCCTACGCACAAGGGTCTGAAGATGTCTTCGTCGACTGATCCTCCTCCGTGAATGGATCATCCTGATGCTACGCCCATCCCCTCCTCCTGAGAACTCTGAGGTGCCTGCTGGGACTGAGGTGGCTACGGTGCCTTAGGAGGCTACAGACCCTGAGGTTGAAGAAGTTGTTGTTGAAGATCTTCCACCTCCTCCTCCTCATTATGAACTGCAAAGGCTGACACTTCGTGACAAGGATAGATATTCCCGTCTGACTTTGGATGAGACTGCTAAATATTTTCGTCTTCACAAGTTTGAGATTTCCTTTGTCAGCGGCCCTGATGTTCTCACCGAGTCTCTTATTCGAGATTTTCCTTACGATGAGAATAATCTTCTGATTAGTGTTGGACTATTTGCCGCAGGTATGCTCCTCCCTTTGTTCAGTAGAAAGGATCCTTTCTATTACGACGTCTTGTCTACCAGGGATGACCCGACAAATAAGACTCAGGTACGAGGTGTTATGCAGTATACTGGTAATTACTGGCGTGTCCTTCGTGAGAGTTGGTATCGTAGCAAGGGAAAGACTACTTTGAAATCATGTGACCCCTTTGCTGAAGGTAGATCCAAGCAGGAGGATATACCCCTGCCAATTTCAATGTTACATATGCCGATGCTATTCAGAAAAGTAACCTTCTTCCTTGGAGTGTTGCCCTCGTCGCATTCATGTTACTGCTAGGAAAATTAGGGAAGGTAACAGCCTTCTCTTGCTGTAGGAGATTGATAAGACTGGTATGACTATCATTCCTTATTCTGCTAGGATGCCTTTGCCGAAGAATGACCGCATCCGTCTTGATCATGATGATCGTTGGGCTCGTACTCCTCTTCGTGTGGTTGGTCTTGGGCTTATGGTTTCACCACCGCAGATCCTTCTGTCCCTCATTCAGCTCGTTCTTTGCCCGAGAAGTATGATGGGTATCGGCCTTGGATTTTTAATCATGTTGCTTCTCATGATGTACCTTAATGTATGCTTTGATGCCTTTGTCTGCTTTGATATCTTTGTATGCTTTGGTGTCTTTGTCTGCTTTGATATCTTTGTCTACTTTGGTGTCTTTGTCTGCTTTGATATTTTTGTCTGATTTTCTGATGCCTTTCTTTTGCAGTCTGCCCCTGCTTCTTCTGCTGGGACTGTTCCAGGCTCAGCTGGTAACTCTGTAGCCACAAGGACTAGGAAGAGAAAAGCTTTGGTTGAAACACATGTGGAGGTAAGGATAATTATCATACCTTTGTTCCTGTAAGTTCCTTAGTGCCTTGCCCCTGATTCTTAGCTTACGCATGTGTTCCCTTAGCTAAGGTTACTGCGGAGCGTAACGTCTTAACTTCTGAGGTCTGTTCTCTTAAGAACAAACTTGTCGATGTCAGCTCCGTGCCTTCTTCCATGTCTCATGCATCCTTAGTAAAAAGTTTTGAAGAGTTAGAGAGTGTGTACCAAGCTTTATCCTCTGAGAATGCTTCGCTCCGGATAGATATTGATGATCTCCGGACGGAAAGGGATACCTTTGTGGAAGATCTTGATGCGGCTGAGGTGGATCTTGCTGAGGCTCAACATAGTTTAGAAGAATCCCTTAGCCATCCAGGAGGTAGCTTAGGATAATTATTTTTCCGTAGCATCCTTTGTGTCTTCAACTGCTTTTTCTTGTTGTTGATACCCTTCATATCCGCAGGTCTCCAGGAGCAGTTGGTGGGTTCAAATGCCAAGACTAGCCGCCTTTAGGGTCAGATATCTGCGTTGGAAATATCTCGCCAGTTTGATGCTGCTGCTAAGTTTAAAACTGAGGCACTTCAGCAAGCTAATGATCAACTTATTGCTCAACTTATTGAGCTCCGTCAGAAGTCGACTTCGGATCTAGAGACTCAGGCTTCACAGATGAAGGTGCAATTTGAGCGTTCTGCCATTGATTACATCAATGATGCTTTTACGGAGGCCGAGCTCCAGGCTGAGGGAGTTGTCTTTCCCCGTCTTCCTTACACATGATCACGTTACGCTGGCTTTGTTTTCAACTGAACTTCTTTGTTGTATTATTCCCCCACCTGAGGGGCCTTTGTTGTCTCCTTTCCTTGAAACAACTATTTGTTACGTTTTGAACCTTTGTCATATGCAACTTTCAATATATGTTAGTCGTATTTTGGTAACACAATTATGGTATCTTTATTAATATATGAATATATGTAGACGTGTTGTGCCTAATCATTTGCACATTCGAGTCATCACAAGGTGCTAAGGTATGTTTAACCTTTGGTGGAACATTCATCATCCTACCCAAGTATCCTTTGGACAGAAGGTACCGTGGTGGCGAGGGCTCCTACGTGGGCAATAATTTTCCTGTAACCCTACTCGTTCAGCGCGATGGATGCTTTACTTCGACAAGGTATCTCTTTGTGGGATATATTGCTTATTATTTGCGTTTTAGTGGGATTAATTTTCCCTTAGGATCCGAGATTGACATATGCACAGTTATGTCGTGCCTTGCCTCATCGTCAATTCTGACGGAGGGTGTCTATTCTAACCCAATTTGTATTTAATCAACATGTACTTTTTCTTAGCAAAAAGTTTCTTTCATTGATTAGTTAGGTTTATATTACCTTTGATCAGGGATAGAACATGGTGGGACATTGCCCCTTCCCTTCTTCTCCTGAGTGATAACCATTCACTTACGGGTAGTACTTCTTTAGGTACATTGCATTCCAAGGGTGTTGCAATACTTCTCCTTTGAAGTTCATTAGTTAGTATGAACCCTTTGTGTATGATGTAGGGTCTGTCCAATGTCGGAGCTAATTTTCCCCACTCTTTCTTCCTTTGATATGGTGGTATTTGACGTAGTACGTACTATTCGACCACAAAGTTTCTAGGAATCACCCGTTTGTTGTATTCACGAGCCATACTTAGTTGGTAATTCATCATCCTTTGCAAAGCCACTTCCCGCCTTTCTTCAAGGTCATAACGTTTTTCTAGCATAAGATCCGTTGTCATGTTCTTTTCCCATGCCTCTGTTTTCGTCTCCGTATTTGGATTGTTTGTCTCGAGAGCTAGTTCTTCCCCGGCTTCATTTTGTCGCTTAGGTACCTCCGGAATTGGTTCCAGAGAGTTAGTTCACTGCGGAGTTGTTGTCGTCTTTGCTTGTGCCTTGGGGTTGTCCTTCTGGATTTCTTCGAGTCTGATGTAGCGGTCTTGGACAACCCTGAGCTCGTCTTCGGAATCGAGGGCTCTGTTGTGAAGATCAACGAAGATGGCCGAGGTTCTATTAAGTCCGTACTTATAGCAGTTAATGCTAATTTCTGGATTGACTTTCCCGATTTCTTGGCATGTATTTTTCCATCTGTCTGTGTACTGCATCAATGATTTGTTGTACATGTATGTCTACAAAAACACCGTAGAAAATTGCTCGAAGGAGTCAATTGAGTTTGCTGGTAAGTTGTCATACCAGGATAGTGCCGATCCCGTCAAGCTTGAAGGGAAGTACCTACAGAGTACTACCTCATCTCTTTTCCAATGGGCAAGGACACGAGTGTAATACCGTAGGTGGGTTGCGGGATCTGAGGTACCATTGTATGCTTGGAACATAGGTACCCGACATTTCAGAGGGATGGGTTCCCTCAAAATGCGAAAAGATAGTGGGGACGTGGTTGATTCTTGGAGCACTTCTTCTAGTCTTGCGCCTGCGTGGCCAGTTTTTAGGCCTTGTATCTCCTTCCGCATTTTCTCCATTTTCTCAATGACCATGTTCACATTGTGAGCGTCTTGTAAAATGCTTCGTCGTAGTATGATTGAGAGGGCTTGTATGTCGAGTCCATCTCGTCTGGATCGTGGTGCACTCTCCTGGTTTCCTTAGGTTGATTGACCTTTGGTGGGTTGAGATCCACTCTTCGTCTTCCTGAGATAGCTCCGTTATCACGCCTTTTTGGTGGAGGGTGAGTTTGGGAACCTTCGATCTGTATGTCAAGCATACCTTTGAGATTCTGGTTCTCTTGGTCCATTTCGTGCATTGCATCCTCGTTCTCCTTGTTACGGAAAGCTGCTATTTGTGCCGCCATTTGATCTTCGTTGTGGGCTCCACCTCCTTGAGGGGTGCTGTCGGCTGGATCTTTAGAGTTTTCCACTCATTCATCTATAATTGGTGCGTCTGGATCTATCTGAATTGGGGTTAAGTTTCCCAACCCTCGTCTCATAGGATCTAAGGTTTTGGGTAACCCTGCGTTGGCCGCAGGTGGCTTTGTAGCATGCTCCGGTAACGGCATGCCGTAGATTGGTTGAACTCCCGATGTCTGCCCCATCCCTTCAGCAGGAATAGGTGATTTGTTAGCAATTGTTCTTCTTGCTATTTCGCTCTGTCCGTCCTCAAATTCATTCCTTTGATTTGCTTGAGACGGCTTTTGGGATCTTCCTATGGTGATTGCTGGTCGTGAGCATGTTGGTACGTCATTTGGTTTCTGCATGCCTTCGTCTTTTGTTATCCTGCGGTCATAGGAAAAGCGAAGAAATCTCCTACTTGGGTACCTTCGTTAAAAGTATAGATTAATGCTCTGACACAGAAGACGACTAAGCAGCTTTTCAGAAAAATGACTGAAATAATGGCTTTGAAAGACAGGTATTAAATGTTTATGACACCCTTGGAAAAGACAACCTTAAACGTTGAAAACCAAAATGGGTGTCAGATCTCGTGAAAAACAAGGTTATTAAATGCTTTAGAAGATCTTTCTTCCTTAAAATCTCACTGAGATTCCTCTGTTAGTCAAAGGTTCTCAGATCTGAAATATGCTTTGTTAAGAAAGTGTTGTTTTAGTATAAAACAAAGATTTTGGCGTTTTGTGAGTACGCTTTTGAATTTTTTTGTATAGATCTGTAACAAGGTACGTTTTTCGAGGCTATGGACTCAAAAAACCTACACAGACAATGGATCAACATATCACTATAGAGTGAGATTCATCCCTTTGGAACACAGATCCCTTCGTTTCAGAAGATGCATAAGTTAAAGGTAAAACTGTGTCTAAACTCAGGTTCGTGAGCAAACCACGGTGGGCGCCAAACAGTGACTACTCGTTTTCCCGTAGTCTATGTAATGTATACAGCTCAGAAGATCTGATGCTAAGTAGTATCGATACCTCTGTTGAACTGATAATGCTAAGTAATAAAAGATATTCAAGATCACAATAATAACTAAGAACACAAATATAATATAAAATCTTCTAAATTATCATGAGACACAAGAGATTAAGTGGTTCGACATTTGTCTACGTCCACGGGGTAATGAGTGATTATTTTGTATTAAGTTGTGGTGGTTACAAGAGATCTTAAATGCTTCCCAAAGTAATAGAGAGAACTCGTGTTGAAGTAATTATTAAGTTCTAAACATTAAAGAGTTATAATCTTAAGACTAGATCTTCTCTCCTAAATATTGAATGCCTCTAGTTTGTTGGTGAGGCTTGGTATTTATAGACCCTTCTGCTCCAGGTATCTCTTTGCTGCCTCTGGGTCCATCGTTTACTGATATACGTTTCGTACCAATGGTACCTTCGTCCACCGCGTACCTTCTCCGGTCGTATTCCGCCACCTCAGATGGCCCACGTTCCTTCGGGAACTACCCAACCTTAGTACAGGTTGTACCTTCGTTCACCGCCAGCTTCTGCCAATCGGGTTCTGCCACGCCTTCTCTCTTCACGTTCCTTGATTCATGCGTGTAGATAAGAGATTTGTGCATTTAATGCTGATTAGATGCGTCATCTACCTCTGTCCCTTCGCCAGCTGCCTCTTTGTAGACTAGGCTTTTACTCTTCTCATATCAACCGTCGAGGCCTCATTTCTTGGGGTGAGATAAAGTAGATCTGCGGAAGTATCCTTTGCTACTTAGGTTTCTCTGTCCAGTGAAGGATATATAGTTGGATTTGTATGGAACCACTAAGATCATGACGCGCGCTCTACAGAATATTGGTATTCACAATCATTTATACACTTCCAACTAAGCTATGAAGATTACTTGGTACATAGTCCGCATATGCACCTTCAACCAAGTACCTTTACTATATATGTCTTAATGGGATTTCTACAAGTATGTTTTAGGGACCAAAATGACACGCATGCTTCATTGTTTATCGCAATGATTGCATTACTTCGCAATGATTGTGTTCATTCGCAATGATTGTGTTACTTCGCAATGATTGTGTTCATTCGCAATGATTGCGCAACATTCGTTCGGCCAGCCCTTTCTAGCCTGATGCACAATGATTGTGCGATATTGGCTCTAGGCCAATAGCATCCATAATGCGCAATGATTACACTGCAAGCTCAAGACCATCTACCGAACTGTCCTAATGCATCATGATGATGCGAGCTTTGGATCTTGGCCAAATGCCAAGCTAATGCGCTATTTTGGCGTGATATTGGCCTTAAGCCAATCTACCTCTTACCGAGCATCGAAAGCTTTGAATGAAGCTTCATATCAGGCCATGGCGCATCATTTAGCATGCGCCATGCTAAAAACACTGGGTGTTACATTATTCATCCCTTTTAAAGAATTTCGTCCCCGAAATTCAAAACCAAAACTATTGTGGACAATATCTTCGGTTTGGATTTCCTGAGCAAAAGTCCCATACCTGATGCTCAAAAATCACGGGTTTCTTCAAGTTTTCATGAACAACAATTTAGACCTTCTGAGCAAATATCCCATACTGCCTACTCAGGAATCCAAAAAGAGTCCACAACATTACCAAGATTCTCAATTGGCCAGTGCCAAAAGGATATCTCAACAAGGTATCCTAAATTTGCATCTCATACTACACACTTAGGAGTTCCTAAAGTTCACTAGGTTGAAAGATGTCATCGAAATGACAAGGTTTTTGCGCAGTACTGTGCGGAACAGCTTCCAGTTGCCTACCTTCCCTGACGGCCATCCAGGTTGCCACTCGTAAGTGGGATGCTAGCCGGGCCTAACAACGCACACCCTTGTCCAGTTGCCAACGTGTGGGGATGATCAGTCCCATTGTCTACCCACCGTCCCAGACGGTCTTCCGGATATCCACTCGTAAGTGGGGTGCCACTTAGGCCAGGAAAACTCACAGTACTTAAACAAGCTCAACTCGATTCGCATAGTAACTGGTATAGCAGTTACAAACTCCTTTTCGCGCAAAAGTTGGCCCACTCTCCAACTTAAAGTATCCATTAAGGAAACTACTCCCTTGACGTTTCCATTACTCACGGTCCGTAGAGTTATCTTGGAAATTTCTCTGATACCAACTGTGACGGACCGGAAAATTACGCCTTTGGCGCGTTTCCCCGCAGGCCGTAACTTCCCCGATGCGCCATGATGAAGCTACAATCCGGGCCTCAAAGCTAGGAAAATGCACGTTCATTCGTCCTTGACAGGCATGCTCGTGATGCATGATGCAACCAATTTAGTTTCCACACCGTTCCAACTCACCCTTGACCCGCAAAGGAGTTTATTAAGAAAACAGAAACTTTTCTAAAACGGTAAAAACGACCTTTTGAGGCCCTAGACGATGGAATTTGGCTAAATTCTGGTGACCATGTGGATCAGTAGATCAACTTGTCTTGATCTTTGGGCCGTTTCCCATCAAAATGGACTCCTCTTAAGCTAAATTGCGACACTCGGGTTTTTAGCCTATGTCGAACGCCTTGATAGGAAGTATGAGCATCCAGTGAATGGAATGCAACTTGCCTCATCAAGTTTGGACAAAATCATATCTTGCGTCGATCTACCGAGCCAGATGATATGAGATGCCAGAATGTCGCAATCATCTCACAATTAGATGATATGAGCGACAAAGTGTTGGACAGGCAATGCTGCAACTTATTGCGGCTGCCTACGTACCCTTCCCTACTCTAAATGGATCAAGCACAGACCGTAGTTCATGCACGATGAGACAGAAGCTTAACCAACTCGTTTGCAAGGTCGTAGCCCAGCAAAAATGGTAATGGCCTGATCCGTAGGCCATTCCATCAAGATGCACAATGATTATGCATAATCGGGTCCGCGGCATAGCATAGTGATGCCTAAGCATCAAATGCCCTCTTCGCAAGTCTACGTAACTATAAATGAGCCTTAGGCATCATTTATACACTTCCGGCTAAGCTATGAAGCTTACTTGGTACATAGTCCTCATATGCACCTTCAACCAAGTACCCCTCCCTATATATGTCTTCATGGAATTTCTACAAGTATGTTTTAGGGACCAAAATGACATGCCTACTTCGTTGTTCATCACAATTATTGCGTTACTTCGCAATGATTGTGTTCATTCGTAATGATTGCGTTACTTCATAATGATTGTGTTCATTCGCAATCATTGCGTACAATGATTGCATAACACTCGTTCGGCCAGCCCTCTCTAGCCTGATGCACAACGATTGTGCGATATTGGCTCTAGGCCAACAACATCCATAATGCGCAATGATTACACTACAAACTCAACGCCATCTACCAAACTGTCCTAATGCATCATGATGATGCGAGATTTGGATCTTGGCCAAATGCCAAACATAATGCGCCATTTTCGCGTGATATTGGCCTTAAGCCAATCTACCTCTTACCGAGCATCGGAAGCTTTGAATGAAGCTTCATATCAGGCCATGGCGCATCATTTAGCATGCGCCATGATAAAAACACTGGGTGTTACAATGTTTATGGGATGTCTGATTTCGGTTTTCATGACCTTTGTGAATACCAATATTCTGTGGAGCACGCGTCACGATCTTAGTGGTTGCATACAAATCCAACTATGTAGCCTTCACTGGACAGAGAAACCTAAGTAGCAAAGGATACTCCGCAGATCTACTTTTCTCTCCCCAAGAAAGGAGGCCTCGACGGTTGAGATGAAAAGAGCAAAAGCCTAGAATACAAAGAGGCAACTGGCGAAGGGACATAGGTAGATGACGCATCTAATCAGCATTAAATGCACAAATCTCTTATCTACACGCATGAATCAAGGCACGTGAAGAGAGAAGGCGTGGCAGAACCCGATTGGCAGAAGCTGGCGGTGAACGAAGGTACAACCTGTACTAAGGTTGGGTAGTTCCCGAAGGAACGTGGGCCATCTGAGATGGCGGAATACGACCGGAGAAGGTACGTGGTGGACGAAGGTACCATTGGTACGAAACGTATATCAGTAAACGATGGACCCAGAGGCAGCAAAGAGATACCTGGAGCAGAAGGGTCTATAAATACCAAGCCTCACCAACAAACTAGAGGCATTCAATATTTAGGAGAGAAGATCTAGTCTTAAGCTTATACCTCTTTAATGTTCAGAACTTAAGAATTACTTCAACATGAGTTCTCTCTATTACTTTGGGAAGCATTTAAGATCTCTTGTAACCACCACAACTTAATACAAAATAATCACTCATTACCCCGTGGACGTAGACAAATGTCGAACCACGTAATTTCTTGTGTCTCATGATAATTTAGAAGCTTTTACATTATATTTGTGTTCTTCGTTATTATTGTGATCTTGAATATCTTTTATTACTTAGCATTATCAGTTCAACAGAGGTATCGATACTACTTAGCATCAGATCCTCTGAGTTGTATACATTACGTAGACTACGGGAATACGAGTAGTCACAATTTGGCACCCACCGTTTTTTTTTCACGAACCTGAGTTTAGACACAGTTTTACCTTTAACTTATGCATCTTCTGAAACGAAGGGATCTGTGTTCCAAAGGGATGAATCTCACTCTATAGTGATATGTTGATCCATTGTCTGTGTAGGTTTTTTGAGTCCATAGCCTCGAAAAACGTACCTTGTTACAGATCTATACAAAAAAATTCAAAAGCGTACTCACAAAACGCCAAAATCTTTGTTTTATACTAAAACAACACTTTCTTAACAAAGCATATTTCAGATCTGAGAACCTTTGACTAACAGAGGAATCTCAGTGAGATTTTAAGGAAGAAAGATCTTCTAAAGCATTTAATAACCTTGTTTTTCACGAGATCTGACACCCTTTTATTGGTTTTCAATGTTTAAGGTTGTCTTTTCCAAGGGTGTCATAAACATTTAATACCTTTCTTTCAAAGCCATTATTTCAGTCCTTTTTCTGAAAAGCTGCTTAACCGTCTTTTGTGTCTGAGCATTAATTGCTACTTTTAACGAAGGTACCCAAGTAGCAGATTTCTTCGCTTTTTCTGTGACCGCGAGATAACAAAAGCCGAAGGCATGCAGAAACCAAATGACGTACCAACATGCTCACGACCAGCAATCACTAGAGGAAGATCCCAAAAACCGTCTCAAGCAAATCAAAGGAATGAAGCAGAGGACGGACAAAGCGAAATATCAAGAAGAACAATTGCTAACAAATCACCCATTCCCGCTGAAGGGATGGGGCAGACATCGGGAGTTCAACCAATCTACGGCATGCCGTTACCGGAGCATGCTACAAAGCCACATGTGGCCAACACAGGTTTACCCAAAACCTTAGCTCCTATGAGACGAGGGTTGGGAAACTTAACCCCAATTCAGATAGATCCAGACGCACCAATTATAGATGAAGGAGTGGAAAACTCTGAAGATCCAGCCGACAGAACCCCTCAAGGAGGTGGAGCCCACAACGAAGATCAAATGGCGGCACAAATAACAGCTTCGTTACGGAGGATAACGAGGATGCAATGCACGAAATGGCCCAAGAGTACCAGAACCTCAAAGGTATGCTTGACATACAGATCGAAGGTTCCCAAACTCACCCTCCACCAAAGAGGCGTGATAACGGATCTATCTCAGGAAGACGAAGGGTGGATTTCAACCCACCAAAGGTCAATCAACCTAAGGAAACCAGGAGAGCGCACCACGATCCAGACGAGATGGACTCGACATACAAGCCCTGTCAATCCTACTATGACGAAGCATTTTCCAAGGATGCTCACAATGTGAACATGGTCATGGAGAAAATGGAGAAAATGCGGAAGGAGATACAAGGCCTAAAAACTGGCCACGCAGGCGCAAGACTAGAAGAAGTGCTCCAAGAAGCAAACACGTCCCCACTATCTTTTTCGCATTTTGAGGGAACCCATCCCTTGAAATGCCCGATACCTACGTTCCAAGCATACAACGGTACCTCAGATCCCGCAGCCCACCTACGGTATTACACTCGTGTCATTTCCCATTGGGAAAGAGATGAGGTAGTACTCTGTAGGCACTTCCCTGCAAGCTTGACGGGATCAGCACTAGCCTGGTATGACAACTTAACAACAAACTCAATTTATTCCTTCGAGCAATTGTCTACGGTGTTTTTGGAGACATACATGTACAACAAATCAACAAAGAAATTGTCAGTACTTATAGCAGGGTCAGATAGGATATTTGCTTTAGCTATCGGACCCCGGGAGACATTGATTCAGTACACAAACAGGTGGCAAAAGACATGCCAAGAAATCGGGAAAGTCAATCCAGAAATTAGCATTAACTGCTATAAGTACGGACTTGATAGAACCTCAGCCATCTTCGTGGATCTTCACAACATAGCCCTCGATTCCGAAGGAGAGCTCAGGGTTTTCCAAGACCGCTACATCAGACTCGAAGAAATCCAGAAGGACAACCCAGGGCACAAGCAAAGACGACAACAGCTCCGCAGCGAACTAACTCTCTGGAACCAATTCCGGAGGTACCTAAGCGACAAAATGAAGCCGGGGGCAGAACTAGCTCTCGAGAAAAACAATCCAAATACGGAGACGAAAACAGAGGCATGGGAAAAGAACATGACAACGGATCTTATGCTAGAAAAGCGTTATGACCTTGAAGAAAGGCGGGAAGTGGCTTTGCAAAGGATGATGAATTACCAACGAAGTATGGCTCGTGAATACAACAAACGGGTGATTCCTAGAAACTTTGTGGTCGAATAGTACGTACTACGTCAAATACCACCATATCAAAGGAAGAAAGAGTGGGGAAAATTAGCTCCGACATAGGAAAGACCCTACATCATACACAAAATTGCCGGGAAGGGTTCATACTAACTAAGGAACTTCAAAGGAGAAGTATTGCAACACCCTTGGAATGCAATGTACCTAAAGAAGTACTACCCGTAAGTGAATGGTTATCACTCTAGAGAACAAGGTAAGGGGAAATGTCCCACCATGTTCTATCCCTGATCAAAGGTATTATAAACCTAACTAATCAATGAAAGAAACTTTTTGATAAGAAGTACATGTTGATTAAATACAAATTGGGTTAGAATAGACACCCTCCGTCAGAATTGACGATGAGGCAAGGCACGGCATAACTGCGCATATGTCAATCTCGGATCCTAAGGGCAAATGAATCCCACTAAAAGGCAAATAATAAGCAATATATCCCACAAAGAGATACCTTGTCGAAGTAAAACATCCATAGCGCTGAACGCGTAGGGTTACAGGAAAATTATTGCCCACGTAGGAGCCCTCGCCACCACGGTACCTTCTGTCCAAAGAATACTTGGGTAGGATGATGGATGTTCCACCAAAGGTTAAACATACCTTAGCACCTTGTGATGACTCGAATGTGAAAATGATTAGACACAACACGTCTACATATATTCATATAATAATAAAGGTACCATAATTGTGTTACCAAAATACGACTAACATGTCTTAAAAGTTGCAGATGACAAAGGTTCAAAACGTAACAAAGAGTTGTTTCAACGAAAGGAGACATCAAAGTCCCCTCAGATGGGGGCATAATATAACAAAGAAGTTCAGTTGGAAACAAAGCCAGCGTAACGTGATCATGGGTAAGGAAGACGGGGAAAGACAACTCCCTCAGCCTGGATCTCGGCCTCCGTAAAAGCATCATTGATGTAATCAATGGCAGAACGCTCAAATTGCACCTTCATCTGTGAATCCTGAGCCTCTAGATCCGAAGCCTACTTCTGACGGAGCTCCATAACCTGGGCACTTAGCTGATCATTAGCTTGCTAAAGTGCCTTAGCTTTAAACTTAGCAGCAGCATCAAATTGACGAGATATTTCCAACGCAGATATCTGACCCTCAAGGCGGCTAATCTTGGAATTTGAACCCACCAACTTCTCCTGGAGACCTGCGGATACGAAGGGTATCAACAACAAGAAAAAGCAGTTGAAGACACAAAGGATACTACGGAAAAATAATTTTCCTAAGCTACCTCCGGCATGGCTAAGGGATTATTCTAAACTATGTTGAGCTTCAGCAAGATCCACCTCAGCCGCATCAGATCTTCCACAAGGGTATCCCTTTCCGTCCGGAGATCATCAACATCTATCCAGAGCGAAGTATTCTCAGAGGATAAAGCTTGGTACACACTCTCTAACTCTTCAAACCTTTTTACCAAGGATGCATGAGACATGGAAGAAGGAACGGAGATGGCATCGACAAGTTTGTTCTTAAGAGAACAGACCTCAGAAGTTAAGACGTGACGCTCCGCAGTAACCTTATATAAAGGAACACATGCGTCAGCTAAGAATCAGGGGCAAGGCACTAAGGAACTTACAGGCACAAAGGTATGATAATGATCCTTACCTCCGCAGGTGTTTCAACCAAAGATTTTCTCTTCCTAGTCCTTGTGGATACAAAGTTACTAGCTGAGCCTGGAAGAGTCCCAGCAGAAAAAGCAGGGGCAGACTGCAAAAGAAAGCCATCAGAAAATCAGACAAAGATATCAAAGCAGACAAAGACACCAAAGCATACAAAGACACCAAAGCAGACAAAGGCACCAAAGCATACAAGAAGGTACCTCATGAGAAGCAACATGATTAAAAATCCAAGGCCGATACCCATAATACTTATCGGGCAAAGAACGAGATGAACGAGGGACAGAAGGATCTGCGGTGGTGAAACCATAAGCCCAAGGACCAACCACATGAAGAGAAGTACGATCCCAACGATCATCATGATCAAGACAGATGCGGTCATTCTCCGGCATAGGCGGCCTAGCAGAATAAGAGATGGTAGTCAAACAAGTCTTATCAATCTCCTACAGCAAGCGAAGGCTGTTACCTTCCCTAATCTTCCTAGCAGTAACATGAATGCGACGAGGGACAACACTCTAAGGAAGAAGGTTACTTTTCTGAATAGCATCGGCATATGTAGCATTGAAGTTGGCAGGGGTATAATCCTCCTTCTTGGATCTACCTTCAACAAAGGGGTCATAGGACTTCAAAGTAGTCTTTCCCTTGCTACGATACCAACTCTCACGAAGGGCACGCCAATAATTACCAGTATACTGCATAACACCTCGAACCTGAGTCTTATTTTCCGGGTCATCCCTGGTAGACAAGACGTCGTAATAGAAAGGATCCTTTCTACTGAACAAAAGGAGGAGCATACATGCGGCCAATTGGCCAACACTAATCAGAATATTATTCTCATCGTAAGGAAAATCTCGAATAAGAGACTCGGTGAGAACATCAGGGCCGCTGACAAAGGAAATCTTAAAATTGTGAAGACGAAAAGACTTAGCAATCTCATCCAAAGTCAGATGGGAATAGCTATCCTTGTCACGAAGTGTCAGCCTTTGCAATTCATAATAAGGAGGAGAAGGTGGAAGATCTTCAACAACAACTTATTCAACCTCAGGGTCAGCAGCCTCCTCAGGCACCGTATCCACCTCAGTCCCAGCAGGCACCTCAGAGTCCTCAGGAGGAGGGGATGGCGTAGCATCAGGATGATCCATTCTCGGAGGAGGATCAGTCGACGAAGAAATCTTCGGACCCTTGTGCGTAGGCTTCTTCGGGAACCTTATAGTGCCTAACATCAACAAGAAAAACTTCTCCATCAACAAATGGCAGAGGAAAATTGCAGTTCATTCAAAAGAAAATTAGGGTCAAAAACTAACGTACTTCGGGCATGGGTTTTACTTAACCAACCAAATGGGAAAGTTTAAACACATCATGGGGCAAAAACAAGGACCATTAATCACATGGTCGAAGTTGCAAACGAAGAATAATCATGGCGAAATCACCCATCAACAGTCAAAATGGAAGGAAACCCAAGTTCTCATACAACCATAATGGGTGAAAAACAACTACGACCTTCACATGCAAGCATCACAGCAACATCAAGCAATCAAAAAGGTAAAGCGCAAAACCTATCATGAGGAAGATCAAAGACTAAAAATCGAGTATCACTTACTTGTACGATCAACAGTGGAGCCAGAGCACTCGAAGAATCGAAAAAAATGAGGAGCAGTTAGCAGCAGAATCTTAATAAAAGAAATGGAGAGCGACAGTTCGAAGAAGAAGAAGAAGAAGAAGAATAGGAATTAATAAAATGTCCTCCTCTTTATTCCCTTATTATAGGCGGCTGGAAAATCCAAAAATTTGGATGTCCCGAAATTCAAGGGGAAGTTATTGCATGAAAGGACATGTAGGGACCACCCAAGCGGTACGTGCAAAAATGGCGGCGTAACGTAAGTTTTCTTCCAATTCTACCAAATGGTAGAATATGAAAGAAAAGGGGAAAACTGTGAATACCAATATTCTGTGGAGCACGCGTCACGATCTTAGTGGTCGCATACAAATTCAACTATGTAGCCTTCAATGAACAGAGAAACCTAAGTAGCAAAGGACACCTCCGCAGATCTACTTTATCTCACCCCAAGAAAAGAGGCCTCGACGATTGAGACGAGAAGAGTAAAAGCCTAGTCTACAAAGAGGCAGCTGGCGAAGGGACAGAGGTAGATGACGCATCTAATCAGCATTAAATGCACAAATCTCTTATCTACACGCATGAATCAAGGAACGTGAAGAGAGAAGGCGTGGCAGAACCCATTGGCAGAAGCTGGCGGTGAACGAAGGTACAACCTGTACTAAGGTTGGGTAGTTCCCGAAGGAACGTGGGCCATCTGAGGTGGCGAAATACGACTGGAGAAGGTACGCGGTGGATGAAGGTACCATTGGTACGAAAAGTATATCACCAAATGATGGACCCAGAGGCAGCAAAGAGATACCCGGAGCAGAAGGGGCTATAAATACCAAACCTCACCAACAAAGTAGAGGCATTCAATATCTAGGAGAGAAGATCTAGTCTTAAGCTTATACCTCTTTAATGTTTAGAACTTAAGTATTACTTCAACTTGAGTTCTCTCTATTACTTTGGTAAGCATTTAAGATCTCTTGTAACCACCACAACATAATACAAAATAATCACTCATTACCCCGTGGACGTAGACAAATGTCGAACCACGTAATCTCTTGTGTCTCATGATAACTTAGAAGCTTTTACATTATATTTGTGTTCTTCGTTATTATCGTGATCTTGAATATATTTTATTACTTAGCATTATCAGTTCAACACAGGTATCGATACTACTTAGCATCAGATCCTCTGACCTGTATACATTACGTAGACTACGGGAAAACGAGTAGTCACAATGATGCCTAAGGCTCATTTATAGTTGCGTAGCCTTGAGAAGAGGGCATTTGATGCTTAGGTATCACTATATCATACCGTTGACCCGATGATGCATAATCATTGTGCATCTTGACGGAATGGTCTACGGACCAGGACATTATCATTTTTGCTGGGCTACGCCCTTGCAAACGAGTTGGTTAAGCTTCTGTCTCTTCGTGGATGAACTACAGTCTGTGCTTGATCCATTTAGAGTAGGGAAGAGTACGTAGGAAGCAGCAATGAGTTGCAGCATTGCCGGTCCAGCACTTTGTCGCTCATATCATCTAATTGTGAGATGATTGCGACATTATGGCCTCTCATATCATCTGGATCGGTAGCTCGACGCAAGAGATGATTATGGACAAACTTGATGAGGCAAGTTGCATTCCATTCATTGGATGCTCATACTTCCTATCAAGGCGTTTGACATAGGCTAAAAATCCGAGTGTCGTAATTTATTTCAAGATGAGTCTATTTTGATGGAAAACGGTCCAAAGATCAAGACATGTTGATCTCAGATCCACATGGTCACCAGAATTTAGCCAAATTCCATCGTTTAGGGCCTCAAAAGGCCGTTTTTATCGTTTTAGTAAAGTTTATGTTTTCTTAATAAACACCCTTTGCGGGTCAAGGGTAAGTTGGAACGCTGTGGAAGCTAAATTGGTTGCATCATGCATCACGAGTATGCTTTCCAAGGGCGAATGAACGTACATTTTCCTAGCTTTGAGGCCCAGATCGTAGCTTTATCATGGCGCATCAGGTAAGTTACTGCCTGCGGGGAAACGCGCCAAAGGCGTAATTTTCCGGTCCATCATAGTTGGTATCAGATCAAGTTCCGAGATAACTCTAAGGACTGTGAGTAATGGACTCGTCAAGCGAGTATTTTCCTAAATGGATACTTTAAGTTGGAGAGTAGATCAACTTTTGCGCGGAAAAGATTTAAAGGAGTTTGTAACTACTACGGCAGTTACTATGCGAATCGAGTTGAGATTGTTTAAGTACTCCGAGTTTTCCTGGCCTAGGTGGCAACCCACTTACGAGTGGATATCCGAAAGACCGTCTGGGACGGTGGGTAGTCAATGTGACTGATCATCCCCACACGTTGGCAACTGGCTAAGGGTTTGCGTTGTCAGGCCCGGCTAGCATCCCACTTATGAGTGACAACCTGGATGACCGTCAGGGACGGTGGGCAACTGGAAGCTGTTCCACAAAGTACTGGGCAAAAACCTTGTCATTTCGATGACATCTTTTAACCTGGTGAACTTTAGGAACTCCTGAGTGTGTAGTATGGGATACAAATTTAGGATACCTTGTTGAGATATCCTTTTGGCACTGGCCAATTGAGAATCTTGATAATGTTGTGGACTCTTTTTGGATTCATGAGTAGGCAGTATGCGATGTTTTCTTAGAAGGTCTAAATTGTTGTTCATGAAAACTTGAAGAAACCCGTGATTTTTGAGCATCTGGTATGAGACTTTTGCTCAGGAAATTCAAACCGAAGAGATTGTCCAAAATAGTTTTGGTTTTGAATTTCGGGGACGGAATTCTTTAAAAGGGGTGAATAATGTAACACCTAGTGTTTTTAGCATGACGCATGCTAAATGATGCCATTGCCTGATATGAAGCTTCATTCAAAGCTTTCTATGCTCGGTAAGAGGTAGATTGGCTTAAGGCCAATATCACGCCAAAATGGCGCATTATGCTTGGCATTTGCCCAAGATCCAAATCTCGCATCATAATGATGCATTAAGCCAGTTCGGTAGATGGACTTGAGCTTGCAGTGTAATCATTGTGCATTATGGATGCTATTGGCGTAAAGCCAATATCGCACAATCATTGTGCATCAGGCTAGAGAGGGCTGGCCAAACGAGTGTTGCGCAATCATTGTACGCAATGATTGCGAATGAATACAATTATTGCGAAGTAACGCAATCATTGCGAATGAACACAATCATTGCGAAGTAACGCAATCATTGCGAATGAACACAATCATTGCAATCATTGCGATGAACAGTGAAGCAGGCAGGTCATTTTGGTCCCTAAAACATGTAGAAATTCCATTAAGACATATATAGGGAGGGGTACTTGGTTGAAGGTGCATATGCGGACTATGTACCAAGTAAGCTTCATAGCTTAGACGGAAGTGTATAAATGATGCTTAAGGCTCATTTATAGTTGCGTAGCCTTGCGAAGAGGGAATTTGATGCTTAGGCATCACTATGCCATGTCGCGGACCCGATGATGCATAATCATTGTGCATCTAGACGGAATGGCATACGGACCAGGCCATTACCATTTTTGCTGGGCTACGACCTTGCAAACGAGTTGGTCAAGCTTCTGTCCCTTCGTGGATGAACTACGGTCTGTGCTTGATCCCTTTAGAATAGGGAAGGGTACTTAGGAAGCCGTAATGAGTTGTAGCATTGCCGGTCCAACACTTTATCGCTCATATCATCTAATTGTGAGATGATTGCGACATTTTGGCCTCCATATCATCTGGCTCGGTAGCTCGATGCAAGATATGATTGTGGCCAAACTTGATGAGGCAAGTTGCATTCCATTCACTGGATACTCATACTTCCTATCAAGGCGTTCGACATAGGCTAAAAACCCTAGTGTCGTAATTTAGCTCAAGAGGAGTCCATTTAGATGGGAACCAGCCCAAATATCAAGACAAGTTGATCTATAGATCCACATGGTCACCAGAATTTATCCAAATTCCATCGTTTAGGGCCTCAAAAGGCCGTTTTAAGAAAGTTTCTGTTTTCTTAATAAACTCCTTTGCGGGTCAAGGGTGAGTTCGAACGGTGTGAAAGCTAAATTGGCTGCATCATGCATCACGAGCATACTTTCCAAGGGAGAATGAACATGCATTTTCCTAGCTTTGAGGCCCGGATCGTAGCTCTATCATGGCGCATCGGGGAAGTTATAGCCTGCGGGGCAACGCGCCAAAGGCGCAATTTTCCGGTCCGTCACAGTTGGTATCAGAGCAAGTTCCGAGACAACTCTCCGGACTGTGACTAATGGACTCGTCAAGCGAGTATTTTCCTAAATGGATACTTTAAGTTGGAGAGTAGGCCAACTTTTGCGCGGAAAGGAGTTTGTAACTGCTATGCCAGTTACTATGCAAATCGAGTTGAGCTTGTTTAAGTACTGTGAGTTTTCCTGGCCTAAGTGGCACCCCACTTATGAGTGGATATCCAGAAGACCGTCTGGTGCGGTGGGTAGACAATGGGACTGATCATCCCCACACGTTGGCAACTGGCCAAGGGTGTGCTTTGTCAGGCCCGACTTGCATCCCACTTACGAGTGGTAACCTGGATGACCGTCAGGGACGGTGGGCAACTGGAAGCTGTTCCATACAGTATTGCGCAAAAACCTTGTCATATTGATGACATCTTTCAACCTGGTGAACTTTAGGAACTCCTGAGTGTGTATTATAGGATGTAAATTTAGGATACCTTGTTGAGATATCCTTTTGGCACTGGCCAATTGAGAATCTTGGTAATGTTGTGGACTCTTTTTGGATTCCTGAGCAGCCAGTATGGGATGTTTGCTCAGAAGGTCTAAATTGTTGTTCATGACAACTTGAAGAAACCCGTGATTTTTGAGCATCTGGTATGAGACTTTTTCTCAGTAAATCCAAACCGAAGAGATTAAATCCACAATAGTTTTGGTTTAGAATTTCGTGGACGAAATTCTTTCAAAGGGGTGAATAATGTAACATCCAGTGTTTTTAGCATGGCGCATGATAAATGATGCGCCATGGCCTGATATGAAGCTTCATTCAAAGCTTCCGATGCTCGGTAAGAGGTAGATTGGATTAAGGCCAATATCACGCCAAAATGGCGCATTATGCTTGGCATTTTTCCAAGATCCAAATCTCGCATCATCATGATGCATTAGGCCAGTTCGGTAGATGATTGGCTTATTGGCCTAATGCATTAGGCCAGTTCGGTAGATGATCCAAATCTCGCATCACCATAATCATTGAGCATTATGGATGCTATTGGCCTAGAGCCAATATCGCACAACCATTGTGCATCGGGCTAGAGAGGGCTGGCCGAACGAGTGTTGCGCAATCATTGTATGCAATGATTGTGAATGAACACAATCACTGCGAAGTAACGCAATCATTGTGAATGAACACAATCATTGCGAAGTAAAGCAATCATTGCGATGAACAGTGAAGCAGTCATGTCATTTTGGACCCTAAAACATACTTGTAGAAATTCGTTAAGACATATATAAGAGGGGTACTTGGTTGAAGGTGCATATGCGGACTATGTACCAAGTAAGCTTCATAGCTTAGCCGGAAGTGTATAAATGATGCTTAAGGCTCATTTATAGTTGCGTAGCCTTGCGAAGAGGGCATTTGATGCTTAGGCATATCTATGCCATGTCGCGGATCCGATGATGCATAATCATTGTGCATTTTGATGGAATGGCCTACAGACCAGGCCATTACCATTTTTGGTGGACTACGTCCTTGCAAACGAGTTGGTTAAGATTCTGTCCCTTCGTGGATGAACTACGGTCTGTGCTTGATCCCTTTAGAGTAAGTAAGGGTACGTAGTCAGCCGCAATGAGTTGCAGCATTGCCGGTCCAATACTTTGTCACTCATATCATCTAATTGTGAGATAATTGTGACATTGTGGCCTCTCATATCATCTGGCTCGGTAGCTCGACGCAAGAGATGATTATGGCCAAAATTGATGAGGCAAGTTGCATTCCATTCACTGGATGCTCATACTTCCTATCAAGGCGTTCGCCATAGGCTAAAAACCCTAGTGTCGTAATTAGCTCAAGAGAAGTCCATTTTGATAGGAAGCAGCCCAAAGATCAAGATAAGTTGATCTATAGATCCACATGGTCACCATAATTTAGCCAAATTCCATCGTTTAGGTCCTCAAAAGGCCGTTTTTGCCGTTTTAAGAAAGTTTCTGTTTGCTTAATAAACTCCTTTGCGGGTCAAGGGTGAGTTGGAACTGTGTGGAATCTAAATTGGATGCATCATGCATCACGAGCATGCTTTCCAAGGGCGAATGAACGGGCATTTTCCTAGCTTTGAGGCCCGGATCGTAGCTCCATCATGGCGTATCGGAGAAGTTACAGCCTGCGGGGCAACGCGCCAAAGGCGTAATTTTCCGGTCCATCACAGTTGGTATCAGAGCAAGTTCCGAGATAACTCTACGGACTATGAGTAATGGACTCGTCAAGCGAGTATTTTCCTAAATGGATACTTTAAGTTGGAGAGTAGGCCAACTTTTGCGCGGAAAGGAGTTTGTTACTATTATGCCAGTTACTATGCGAATCGAGTTGAGCTTGTTTAAGTACTGTGAGTTTTCCTGGCCTAAGTGGCACCCCACTTACGAGTGGATATCCGGAAGACCGTCTGGGACGGTGGGTAGACAATGGGACTGATCATTCCCACACGTTGGCAACTGGCCAAGGGTGTGGATTGTCAGGCCCGGCTAGCATCCCACTTACGAGTGGCAACCTGGATGACCGTCAGGGACGGTGGGAAACTGGAAGCTGTTCCACACAGTACTGCGCAAAAACCTTGTCATTTCGATGACATCTTTCAACCTGGTGAACTTTAGGAACTCCTAAGTGTGTAGTATGGGATGCAAATTTAGGATACCTTGTTGAGTTATCCTTTTGGCACTAGCCAATTGAGAATCTTGGTAATGTTGTGGACTGTTTTTGGATTCCTGAGTAGCCAGCATGGGATGTTTTCTCAGAAGGTCTAAATTGTTGTTCATGACAACTTGAAGAAACCCGTGCTTTTTGAGCATCTGGTATGGGACTTTTGCTCAGGAAATCCAAACCGAAGAGATTGTCCACAATAGTTTTGGTTTTGAATTTCGTGGACGAAATTCTTTCAAAGGGGTGAACAATGTAACACCCAGTGTTTTTAGCATGGCGCATGCTAAATGATGTGTCGTGGCCTGATATGAAGCTTCATTCAAAGCTTCCGATGCTCAGTAAGAGGTAGATTGGCTTAAGCGCAATATCACGCCAAAATGGCGCATTATGCTTGGAATTTTTCCAAGATCCAAATATCGCTTCACCATGATGCATTAGGCCAGTTCGGTAGATGGATTTGAGCTTGCAGTATAATCATTGCGCATTATGGATGCTATTGTCCTAGAGCCAATATCACACAACCATTGTGCATCAGGCGAGAGAGGGCTGGCCAAACGAGTGTTGCGCAATCATTGTACGCAATGATTGCGAATGAACACAATCATTGCGAATGAACACAATCATTGCGAAGTAACACAATCATTGCGATGAACAGTGAAGCAGGCATGTCATTTTGGTCCCTAAAACATAGTTGTAGAAATTCCGTTAAGACATATATAGGGAGGGGTACTTGGTTGAAGGTGCATATGCGGACTATGTACCAAGTAAGATTCATAGCTTAGACGGAAGTGTATATATGATGCCTGAGGCTCAGCCTTGCGAAGAGGGCATTTTATGCTTAGGCATCACTATGCCATGTCGCGGACCCGATGATGCATAATCATTGTGCATCTTGACGGAACGGCCTACGGACCAGGCCATTACCATTTTTGATGGGATACGGCCTTGCAAACGAGTTGGTTTATCTTCTGTCCCTTCGTGGATGAACTACGGTCTGTGCTTGATCCCTTTAGAGTAGGGAAGGGTACGTAGGCAGCCGCAATGAGTTGCAGCATTGCCGGTCCAACACTTTGTCGCTCATATCATCAAATTGTGAGGTGATTGCGATATTCTGGCCTCTCATATCATCTGGCTCGGTATCTCGATGCAAGAGATGATTGTGGTCAAACTTGATGAGGCAAGTTGCATTCCATTCAATGGATGCTCAAACTTCCTATCAAGGCGTTCGACATAGGCTAAAAATCTGAGTGTCGTAATTTAGCTCAAGATGAGTCCATTTTGATGGAAAACGGCCCAAAGATCAAGACATGTTGATCTATAGATCTACATGTTCACCAGAATTTTGCCAAATTTCATCGTTTAAGGCCTCAAAAGGCCGTTTTTGCTGTTTTAAGAAAGTTTCTGTTTTCTTAATAAGCCCCTTTGCGGGTCAAGGGTGAGTTGGAACGATGTGGAAGCTAAATTGGCTGCATCATGCATCACGAGCATGCTTTCCAAGGGCGAATGAACGTGCATTTTCCTAGCTTTGAGGCCCGGATCGTAGCTTCATCGTGGCACATTGGGGAAGTTACGGCGTGCGGGGCAACTGATGGGATTTCAAGTTGTTGTAGTAGTAATAGGTTCGTTGAGACTTATGAAAGCAAAAGATTTTAGATTTAATGAAATTTGAAAAAAAACAAAACTTAATTCAAGATTATTAGGAATAACTAAGACACTGATTCCACTATCACACATGAATAAATTATGGCAAATAATTCAAAACTCTAATTATCTTTTAAGTTCCTTATTTCTTAATTCACAAATAATCAGGAAAATTCTCAAATATCAATTGTATTTCCTAAGCATAGATTATCAATGGACTAAACAAAGTATAACCTATCAGATTGAATCACAACTAATTAAGAAAATTATGCAAACAATTTAAAACTCCGCAAAAGCAGTGATTGAGTGAATTATAAATCATAAATTAGAGAAAATAAAATAGTTACCAATTATTCATGCGTAAATAGCTTCCTCATTGCCTTGGTTGTGGGAGAATTAGCTCATCATCATGTTGGAAACACACTCAAAATTCATTTTTATTGCTCAAAGGGTGTTTACAAAGATGAAATGGAGAAAAACTATTAAACCGGGTTTTGTAACAGTTATATTTGGTACAAACTGAAAAGAATGATAGAGCAGTACTGTCGCTGATTGTATAGCTCTCGACCCACGCCTATGTGTCGTTTTTACTGTTGAGAAACGACTGTTGTTGCGCGCCTTATTTTCTTGGTGTTCTTCACAGCAGCAGAAATGGTGATTCTTCTGTAACTCGACTTTCACAGCTCTGTAATCTCCCCAAACTCTCTGTAACCTCCATGACTCCTCAGGATCCTTTTTATACCCAGTAGCACCATCGAATCTCGTAGTTACTCAAGAATAATCCTCTTTTACTCCCCTGTGAAATATTTCCTTCTTTTTTTCTGCACGCATCTGCTGGTGATTCCCATGCATCAAAAACTCTTCAAACACGTGCCATACACTTCCTAGAATGAGTAGAACTCTTGCAGGGAATAAATATCCACAAAACAACTCGAAAAAATCCCGAGAATATTGCCTTCTCTATTTTGAATAATGACCGAGAATATGAAGATTTTGGTTCCTTTTTTAGCTCTCAAACACGTTAACTGTTTCCCATTCTTTCAAAACCTGATGGGTGCAAATCCTGCGAGAATTATCTTCTCCCAATTGCCAGTAATACCACCAACCAACCCCGAGTATCTCTCTTCCCTGTTTAATCCAAAACCCGATTATTCAACCCAGATTTCTCGAATCCAACGAACAAACCTTCTCTGTATAGGCCTTAAAAGTTAATCCAAATCAAAAACAGCGATTGAATCTCTCCAGAAATGGCCCAAAACTCGAACCCTAATCTGGTAATAAACTGTGCACTTTTCCCGCCAAATTCATTTTTGAAATGTTGAAGATGAACTGCCCCTTATCCACGACAGGGGTGCGAATAGCAGGTGGCGCTTTGGGGGTGCAAATAGCAGGTAGTGTGCCCCTTAGTAATTGGGTCCTGAGGATGAATTTGGGCTATGCATAACCCTGGGTGCCCCTTAGCCAAATTTGGGGTCCATATAGCAAATGTCCTCCGGGGTCCAAATAACACTTTTTGAGCAACTTTTTCCACACAAGTGTATTTCTCCAAAAATACCTACACAAACATAAAAACACCATAATAAGTACAAAAAATGAGTACTAAGAATACGAAACATTGAGGACAAATTAGACACAAAAATATGTCTATCAAATACCCCCAAACCTATTATTTGCTAGTCCTCGAGAAAAACTAATAAAAATAAAATCCTAACTCACTAGGTGGCCCTAGTGACCGAGATATAGTCTCGCGAGGGTTTACCAGAGATGTACCCACACAACATGACTTCTAATTGGTCACAAGTATCCAAAGAGCTATGAGGACATACAGATTCTTAACCTATCTCCAAGTAACTAGAATGCCAGAGAAATTAAAGGTGCCAGCTCTAAAGCTGAACAAAGAATAGGGGAGACACATCCGCAACACTGCTAGATAAAGAGATATCCGCTACACAGCTAGATAAACATTGTAAGATGCGTCCGCTTTACAACTGGATAAGATTAGGAGAGAGATAAAAATGAGAGGGACATCTACTACACAGCTGGACTAATTACGTGTGATGAGTTGAACCAGTGCTAGAAAGATCTTGTGCCAGATGGAAAGCGGACTAACAAAGTAACCAATATGCATCTCTCCTCGACTCTCTCATAGTGCTCAGTAGAAACAACGTCTTCTTCGGTCTTCAACTGTTGATGATAAACTCTCGAACCTCATAGAACCCTGACAATTAACAAGACAACAATTTACATGGACATTAGAGATGGACTTTAGAACTTGGATCTTCACAACTTGTAATGTCTTGGTATCATGAACTTCAACAACGTATATCGTTTGATTTTCTTTGCTCTTGTAACTCAATCTTCAACTTTGATTTTTTTGAATTATTCTTTTCTATTGTTGCTTCTAAACCTTAAACGTCTTCAACTTTCTTCATAGATTTTTATATCGCTCCGCTTGTTGGTGATGATAAGTTTCTACTGAGAGAGAGTCGTAATCCAGTAACTAAGACTACATTGTGAGGTTGCTTTATCTTTCTGGCATTTCCTTCTGACCTACTTGCCTTTCCATCATGGATGGTTAGGTCCATCACGGTTACCCTCTAAAAGGAACAAGTTCTCTCCTGAATGTTAAAGATCTCAATGTCTTTTTCTCTAATGTCTCAGAAGAATGTTATCCCTAGCAATTCCAATTTCCATATTTTCGGTGAGAAACCATATGTAAACTTAGCTAACCGGATACTATGTGACGCTAGAAGTTTCAAAAATGCAACTAAAAAGTTCTTCCCCACACACAAACTTAAATCTAACATTGTCCTCAATGTTTCTAATGAAAGAGCAGTACCAAAAGTAAAATAACACGAGGAGAAGTTGGAAAGATAGTATCTGGGTGAAGAGAGAAATCAAAAACTAATATACAACATACAATCGCCTCGATGGTCAATCAAGGGTAAACAGGGTCCTCCAGAGGGACCTCCTCAACATCACCTGTAGGAAAGGGATCTAAAAAGGGTTTCAATTTGACCATTAACCTTCGAAGAACTACTACCATCCGGTGTTTCAATCTCAACAGCTCCATGAGGAAAGACAGTGCGAACAATAAAAGGACCCGTCCACCGAGAACGTAACTTCCCAGGGAAAATGAGGATGCAAGCGGGTATCATACAGAAGAACTTTTTGACCTGGAGAAAATGACTTTGTTAAAATATTCTTATCATGCACAAGTTTCATTTTGTTCTTATACTCCTTAGCACTATCATATGCATCTCTACGAATCTCTTCCAACTCATTGAGCTGGAGTTTCCTATGGGCTCCTGCCTTGTCTAGTGAAAAATTTAGCTGCTTAACATCCCAATATGCTCTATGTTCTAACTCAACAGGTAAGTGACATGCCTTTCCATACACAAGTCGATAAGGTGACATTCCAATGGGGGTCTTAAACGCAGTACGGCAAGCCCATAAGGCATCAGTAAGCCTAGACGACCAGTCTTTCCGATTATGATTAACTGTTTTCTCTAATATACGCTTTATCTCCCTATTGGAAACCTCTACTTGACCACTAGTCTGTGGATGATACGGGGTAGCTACCTTATGTGTAATACCATATTTCTTCATCAAAAGCCTAAAAGGTCCATTACAAAAGTGCGACCCTCCATCACTAATTATAGAACGCGGTGTAACAAAACGTGTAAGTATATTATCTTTCAAGAACTCAATCACAACCCTATGGTCATTAGTCTTACATGCAACCGCCTCAATCCACTTAGAGACATAGTCAACAGCGACAAGGATATATAAGTTACCAAAAGAATTAGAAAACATACCCATAAAGTCAATACCCCACACATCAAAGACCTCAACAACTAAAATAGGGTTCAAGGGCATCATGTTCCTAGGGAAATGGTTCCTAATTTCTGGCAACGTTCACAAGTAACACAGTAACTGTGGGAGTCTTTAAACAACGAAGGCCAATAGAATCCACACTGCAATATCTTAGCAGCAGTCTTCCTAGCACTAAAGTGACCCCCACAAGCATGATCATGACAAAAGGAAATAATACTGGACTGGTCACTCTCAGGTATACATCTCCTAATAATCTGGTCGGGACAACACTTAAATAAATAAGGATCATCCCAAAAGAAGAGCTTAACCTCGGCTAAAAACCTAGAACGATCTTGTTTGCCCCAATGATGGGGCATTCGACCAGTAACAAGATAATTCACTATATTCGCATACCAAGGTAATTGGGTAACAAAGAACAGTTGTTCATCAGGAAAGCTATCCCTTATAGGAAGGGGATCATCAGGGGAATCAACAACTAGCCTGGACAAGTGGTCTGCTACTACATTTTCGACACCCTTTTTGTCTCTAATGTCTGGAGAAAACTCTTGCAACAAAAGGATCCACCTAACCAATCTAGGTTTCGTATCCTTTTTAGACAGAAGATATTTCAAAGCAGCATGATCAGTATATATCACGATCTTAGAACCTAAGAGATAGGGTCTAAACTTGTCTAAGGCAAACACAATGGCTAACAGTTCCTCTCGGTGGTGGTATAGTTCAACTGGGCATCATTCAGAGTTTTGCTAGCATAGTAAATCACATGAAGTAATTTGTTTTCTCGCTGACCTAGCACAACACCAATAGCATAATCTGAAGCATCACATATGATCTCAAAGGGTAAGTTGCAGTTGGGTGCCTGTACTATGGGGGCGGTAGTGAGTAAATTCTTAAGCTTCTCAAAAGCCTCTAAACAAGCATCATCAAAGAAAAACTTAACGTCTTTTGCAAGCAAATTTCAAAGAGGTCTAGAAATCAATCTAAAATCCTTAATGAATCGACGATAAAAACCTGCATGCTCTAAGAATGACCTAATATCTTTTACATTTGGGACCTGTAAAGTTTTAATAAGGTCAACTTTGTCTCTATCTACCTATATACCCTTCGAAGATACGATATGCCCTAGAACAATTCCTGAACGAACCATGAAGTGACATTTCTCCCAATTAAGCATTAAATTCTTTTTCTTACACCTAGTCAAAACTAATGACAAATGATGCAAGCATTCATCGAAAGACGAACCAAACACTGAAAAATCATCCATAAAGACCTCTAAGAACTGTTGTACCATGTCAAAAAATATGCTCAACATACAACGCTGAAAAGTCGCAGGGGCATTACAAAGCCCGAAAGGCATGCGTCTATACGCAAAGGTACCAAAGGGACAGGTAAAAGTGGTTTTCTCTTGGTCATCTGGGGCAATAACAACCTGATTATAACCGCAATATCCATCTAAAAAGCAATAATGGCTAAGTCCAGCTAATCTCTCTAGCATTTGGTCGATGAAGGGAAGGGGAAAGTGGTCCTTCCTAGTGACCTTGTTCAATTTTTTATAGTCAATACAGACACGCCAACCCTTGGTCACCCGGGTTGGGATTAACTCATTATTCTCATTCTGGACTACAGTGGTACCGGATTTCTTGGGAACAACCTGAACGGGGTTGACCCACTTACTGTCTGAAATGGGGTAAATAATACCTGCATCTAACATCTTAAGAACCTCGGTTCGAACTACTTCTTTCATATTAGGGTTCAGTTGACGTTGCATCTCCCTAGAAGGTTTGGTGTCACTCTCTAAATATATATGATGCACACAATCAGTAGGAATTATACCCTTAATGTCTGCTATGGTCCACCCTAACGCTTCCTTGTTGTTCTGAAGGACGGTTACTAGCCTACTTTCCTGATCACTATCCAAGTCGGATGCTACAATCACAGGTAAAGTCTCAGACGGGCCTAAAAACACATATTTCAGGGTATCTGGTAATGGTTTTTAGGTCCAACTTAGGAGGCTCTTCTAACGAAGGAACTAGGGTATACTTAGAAACTGGTAGTGGTTCGAACTTAGGTTTCCATCCATTATTAGTGTCTAACAAAGGGGTTGAGTCTAACAAACCATTCACCTCATTAATCACATTATCATCATCAAAATCAATCCCAAAGTGATCTAGGCACTTCTCTAATGGATCTTCAAACAAAGTGTTTGGTAATGACTCCTCGACTAATGTTCCTATCATGTTCACCTATCTATGTTCGATTCATCTAGTTCAGAGGGTATCTTAATAATATTAAAAATGTTCAGCTCAATAGTCATATTACCAAAAGACAAATTCATAATACCGTTTCGATAACTGATGATCGCATTGGATGAAGCTAAAAACGGGCGACCTAAAATCACTGGTATCTGGTTCTCTGGGTCAGGGACAGGTTAGGTATCTAGGATAACAAAATCCACAGGATATATAAACTTGTCGACCTCGATAAGAACATCCTCGATCACACCACGAGGAATTTTAATGAACCTATCAGCCAACTGAAGTGTCATCTGGGTAGGTTTCATCTCACCAAGTCCTAGCTTAAGGTACACATGGTACGACAGTAAATTCACACTAGCTCCTAAGTCAAGCAAAGATTTCTCAACACGGTACTTACCTATTGTGCAAGAAATGGTAGGGGACCCTGGGTCTTTATACTTAAGAGTAATGTTATTCTGAATAATAGAACTCACATGACTAGCTAGGAACGCTTTCTTTTGGACACTAAGTTTTCTCTTTCGCGTACACATATCCTTGAGAAACTTGGCATAAGCGGGAATCTGCTTAATCACATCTAATAATGGAAGGTTGATGGTTACATGCTTAAAAACCTCCAATATACATTAAAGTTGGACTCCCTCTTAGTTGGAACTAGCAGCTGTGGGAACGGGGCTCTAGGAACAAAGTCGGGCTCAATATGACCCTCATTGGTCTCTTTAGAGACTCTATCAGTCTCCTCAGTTTCTGGTTCAGAAGGGTGAACTACATCATGTTCACTATCAGGCATGGAAACCTTATTGTCTATCACTCTACCGCTCTTAAGGGTTTTAATAGCATTTACATGTTCGGATGGTCTTTCACCTATTTCATTAATTCCTATAGGGTTGGGTTGATTTTGACTAGGAAGCTTACCTCTTTCTCTTAAAGACTCATTTATCTGACTAACCTGGGTTTTCAACTCGGAAATATCCTCAGAGTTAGCCTGACCTATTCTCTGGTTTTCTTATAAACCTCGAGCGACAGATTGCTGAAACTGCACAGTGTTACGAGTTAACAAAGCAATAGACTCTTCTAAACTCATAATCTTCTTATCCGAAGGGTTCTGAAACTGTGCCGGAGCTGAAGGATTCTTAGTATAGCCAAAACCTGGGGGAACCTGAGAGTTACTAGACTGACCTTGATTTTGGCCCTTAGGCCAAGAAAGGTTGGGATGGTTTCTCCAGCCAGGGTTATAGGTTTCTGAATATGGGTCAAACTTCTGACGGTTATCGAATATAGTGTTGTTATAAAGAGCATTGGCTTTCTCCTCAACAATATGGCCTTCCCAAGACGTCTCTATTCTACCATTATTACCACTAGAATGACCTAATTCTAAGGCTTCTAACATTTTGGCTATGGATGCTATTTTAGCATCTGACTGATAAGATCCTTCTACCCTATTGACATTTCCTCTACTTAGAAGAATTGTTTTCTGGGGTTCCCTACTATTTTCCCATTGTTGGGTCTTATCGGCGATTTCATTCAAAAATGTCATCGCCTCATCAACAGTTTTATTCTCAAACCCACCTGTGCATAAGGACTCAACCATGGTTGTTGTTGAATAATCTAAACCCTCGTAGAGGATCTGAACTAACCTAACCATCTCTAAACCATGATGAGGACATTGAGATATTAAGTCATTGAACCTTTCTAAATACCTATATAAAGATTCTCCCTCTTGTTGAGCAAAAGTACAGATTTGTTTCCTAATAGACGATGTTTTGTGCCTTGGGAAAAACTTCTGTATAAAGGCAGATGTAAGTTGGTCATAGGTTTCAATTGACTCAGAAGCCAAACTATACAGCCAAGATTTGGCTTTATCTTTTAAGGAAAAGGGGAATAACCTAAGTTTCAACGCATCATCACTAAGGTTTTTAATCTTCAGAGTACTACAAACTTCCTCAAATTCCCTAACATGAAAATAGGGGTTCTCATTCTCCTTTCCTAAAAAGATTAGGAGCATCTGTAAAGTCCCAGGTTTGAGTTCATAATTTGCCTCGGTTTCAGCTAACTTGATACAAGACGGACGAGAGGTCCTAGTTGGGTTTAATAAAGCTTTCAAAGTTGCCATTTCTGGCACTACCAAAGGACCAGGAGTACTTTCTTCACTAATTGTCAAGTTTTCAAAGCTGAAATTTCAAAAGACAGGGCTCTCAAAAGAAGAGTCTTTGAGATCCCCGCCTTCACAAGAAGAACTACTAGGTTTATCACTAATCAAACGACCTAGAGTGTTTCTTTTCCAAGCCCGCTCTTTAATAACCTTGGGCATACACTAGAAAAAACAAAAGAAAAAGAAAGAAATCCCCGGCAGCGGCGCCAAAAATTGATGGGATTTCAAGTTGTTGTAGTAGTAATAGGTTCGTTGAGACTTGTGAAAGCAAAAGATTTTAGATTTAATGAAATTTAAAAACAAACAAAACTTAATTCAAGATTATTAGGAATAACCAAGACACTGATTCCACTATCACACATGAATAAATTATGGCAAATAATCCAAAACTCTAATTATGTTTTAGGTCCCTTATTTCTTAACTCACAAATAATCACGCAAATTCTCAAATATCAATTGTATTCCCTAAGCATAGATTATCAATGGACTAAACAAAGTATAACCTATCAGATTGAATCACAACTAATTAAGAAAATTATGCAAACAATTTAAAACTCCGCAAAAGCAGTGATTGAGTGAATTATAAATCATAAATTAAAGAAAATAAAATAGTTACCAATTATTCATGCGTAAATAGCTTCCTCATTGCCTTGGTTGTGGGAGAATTAGCTCATCATCATGTTGGAAACACACTCAAAATTCATTTTTATTGCTCAAAGGGTGTTTACAAAGATGAAATGGAGAAAAAATATTAACCCGGGTTTTGTAACAGTTATATTTGTTACAAACTGAAAAGAACGATAGAACAGTACTGTCGCTGATTGTATAACTCTCGACCCACGCCTATGTGTCGTTTCCACTGTTGAGAAACGACTGTTGTTGCGCGCCTTATTTTCTTGGTGTTCATCACAGCAGCAGAAATGGTGATTCTTCTGTAACTCGACTTTCACAGCTCTGTAATCTCCCCAAACTCTCCGTAACCATCTATGACTCCTCAGGATCCTTTTTATACCCAGTAGAACCATCGAATCTCGTAGTTACTAAAGAATAATCCTCTTTTACTCCCCTGTGAAATATTTCCTTCTTTTTTTTCTGCACGCATCTGCTGGTGATTCCCATGCATCAAAAACTCTTCAAACACGTGCCATACACTTCCTAGAATGAGTAGAACTCTTGCAGGGAATAAATATCCACGTAACTTCCACAAAACAACTCGAGAAAATCCCGAGAATATCGCCTTCTCTGCTTTGAATAATGACCGAGAATATGAAGATTTTGGTTCTTTTTTTAGCTCTCAAACACGTCAACTGTTTCCATGCTTTCCAAACCTGATGGGTCAAATCCTGCGAGAATTATCTTCTCCCAATTTCTAGAAATACCACCAACCAACCCCGAGTATCTCTCTTCCCCGTTTAATCCAAAACCCGATTATTCAACCGAGATTTCTCGAATCCAACGAACATACCTTCTCTGTATAGGCCTTAGAAGTTAATCCAAATCAAAAACAACAATTTAATCTCTTCAGAAATGGCCCAAATTTTTTACCCTAATATGGTAGTAAACTGTGCACTTTTCCCGCCTAATTCATTTTTGAAATGTTGAAGATGAACTACCCCTTATCCACGACATGGGTGCGAATAGCAGGTGGCGCTCTGGGGGTGCAAATAGCAGGTAGTGTGCCCCTTAGTAATTGGATGCTTAGGATGAATTCGGGCTATGCATAACCCTGGGTGCCCCTTAGCCAAATCTGGGGTCCATATAACAAATGTCCTCCGGGTCCAAATAGCACTTTTTGAGCAACTTTTTCAACACAAGTGTATTTCTCCAAAAACACCTACATAAAAACACCATAATAAGTACGAAAAACGAATACTAACAATACGAAACATTGAGGACGAATTAGACACAAAAATATGTCTATCAGCAGCGCGCCAAAGGCGTAATTTTCCGGTCCATCACAGTTGGTATCAGAGCAAGTTCCGAGATAACTCTACGGACTGTGAGTAATGAACTCATCAAGCGAGTATTTTTCTTAATGGATACTTTAAGTTGGAGAGTAGGCCAACTTTTGCGCGGAAATCAGTTTGTAACTTCTATGCCAGTTACTATGCGAATCGAGTTGAGCTTGTTTAAGTACTGTGAGTTTGCCTGGTCTAAGTGGCACCCACTTATGAGTGGATATCCGGAAGACCGTCTGGGACGATGGGTAGACAATGGGATTGATCATCCCCACACGTTGGCAACTAGCCAAGGGTGTGCGTTGTCAGGCCCGACAACCTGGATGACCGTCAGGGACGGTGGGAAACTGGAAGATGTTCCACATAGTACTGCGCAAAAACCTTGTCATTTCGATGACATCTTTTAACCTGGTGAACTTTAGGAACCCTTGAGTGTGTAGTATGGGATGCAAATTTAGGATACCTTGTTGAGATATCCTTTTGGCACTGGCAAATTGAGAATCTTGGTAATGTTGTGGACTCTTTTTGGATTCCTGAGTAGGCAGTATGGGATGTTTGCTCAGAAGGTCTAAATTCTTGTTCATGACAACTTGAAGAAACCCGTGATTTTTGAGCATCTGGTATGGGACATTTTTGCTCAGGAAATCCAAACCTAAGAGATTGTCCACAATAGTTTTGGTTTTGAATTTCAGGGACGAAATTATTTAAAAGGGGTGAATAATGTAACACCCAGTGTTTTTAGCATGGAGCATGCTAAATGATGCGCCATGGCCTGATATGAAGCTTAATTCAAAGCTTCCGATGCTCGGTAAGAGGTAGATTGGCTTAAGGCCAATATCACGCCAAAATGGCGCATCATGCTTGGCATTTGGCCAAGATCCAAATCTCGCATAATCGTGATGCATTAGGCCAGTTCGGTAGATGTCCTTGAGCTTGCAGTGTAATCATTGCGCATTATGGATGTTATTGGCCTAGAGCCAATATCGCACAACCATTGGGCATCAGGCTAGAGAGGGATGGCCGAACGAGTGTTGCGCAATCATTGTACGCAATAATTGCGAAGGAACACAATCACTGCGAAGTAACGCAATCATTGCGATGAACAGTGAAGTACGCATGTCATTTTGGTCCCTAAAACATACTTGTAGAAATTCCATTAAGACATATATAGGGAGGGGTACTTGGTTGAAGGTGCATATGCGGACTATATACCAAGTAAGCTTCATAGCTTAGCCGGAAGTGTATAAATGATGCATAAGGCTCATTTAAAGTTGCGTAGCCTTGCGAAGAGGTAATTTTATGCTTAGGCATCACTATGCCATATCGCGGACCCGATGATGCATAATCATTGTGCATCTTGACAGAATGGCCTATGGACCAGGCCATTACCATTTTTCCTGGGCTACGGCCTTGCAAACGAGATGGTTAAAATTTTGTCCCTTCGTGGATGAACTACATTCTGTGCTTGATCCCTTTAGAGTAGGGAAGGGTACGTAGGCAGCCGAAATGAGTTGCAGCATTGCCGGTCCAACACTTTGTCGCTCATATCATCTAATTGTGAGATGATTGCGACATTATGGCCTCTCATATCATCTGGCTCGGTAGCTCAACGCAAGAGATGATTGTGGCCAAACTTGATGAGGCAAGTTGCATTCCATTCACTGGATGTTCATACTTCCTATCAAGGCGTTCGACATAGGCTAAAAATTCGAGTGTCGTAATTTAGCTCAAGAGGAGTCCATGTTGATGGGAAACGACCCAAAGATCAAGACATGTTGATCTATAGATCCACATGGTCACCATAATTTAGCTAAATTCCATTGTTTAGGGCCTCAAAAGGCTGTTTTTACCGTTTTAGGAAAGTTTCTGTTTTCTTAATAAACCCCTTTGCGGGTCAAGGGTGAGTTGGAACGGTGTGGAAGCTAAATTTTCTGCATTATGCATCACGAGCATGCTTTCCAAGGGCGAATGAACGTGCATTTTCCTAGCTTTGAGGCCCGGATCGTAGCTTCATCATGGCGCATCGGGGAAGTAACGGTCTGCGGGGCAACGCGCCAAAGGCGTAATTTTCCGGTCCGTCACAAACATACATAGCAATAAAATAAAGCATTCAAGCACATGCTATGTACTCGAAAACAATCACAAGGAAAATTACAAACTAATAATTTTATTCATAAATAAGACAGTTTTATTCATAATAGACCTTATACAATTATTGAAAGAAATCAAAAACTGATGTCTATTTTTCATTTTTGAAACTCTAATTTTATCCTTTTAAAGTTTCCTTCAAGGTTGAAGCCGGATCAGAAGATTTCACAGGATTCCAATCATCTTCTATGATTACTAGTCTTGATTCAAGACTAATAAATTTATCATTGACTTCCTTTACTTCCTTTCGCAAATCCTTTTCCATGTTCCTTACTTCACATAAGATTAGATATAATTTTAGTGAAAGATTCTTGAGAAGATTATCATTGAGAGAAGAGATTTCTTCATTAGGAACATCTTGATGAAGCTCTGGAGATGAATCCGAATCACCATCAGAAGATTCGAGACGAAGTTTCTTGTTAAGAAACAGTATGGTCCAGAATTTTTCGGTTTTGCAAGAGTTGCAGCTAGAGTTAGACATCCTGTCAAAACTCTATAAAATGAAGTAAGAGGTTTCTTCTCTTATAGGTTCAAGAACATTCTCTCAAAATCTTTGAGAATATAATTTCAATTAAATTCTTAACCGAAAAATTATTTTAGAAATATTTTTATTCAAATATTTACATTCATATCCTTACTGTATACTTTTTGAGGGTAACAAGTAAGGATTCATGATAACCAATTAGGTTGTCATTTTTCGGTTGTTGAGTCTTCTACTCTTGAAGGTTTCAACATCCTTATGGATTTGAGAAGCTATTGTGTTTGAACTCTTAGGTTCAACCCTTAATCTTGATATTCGAAAACCTTATTCACCCTTTTACAAGAGATTTTTGGTCTAGACTTAGATTGTCATAGTCCTGGTATTCCCATAGTACTACTTGGGTGTGCCCTTATACTTATTAGTGATAGGGTAGTTGCTTAGCCGGTCAGATAGTGACGTGTGCCCTTTATCTGTTCGTTGTTGTTAGGTTAATCATTTACTTTAAATGTGTAAGAACAGCTGCCTTATCTCCTTAATGAAAAATATCTGAAGTTTATAGCAGAGGCTGAGTTCATTAGGAACCCAGATTTACTTATTTTATCTCGATCTTCATTTCTATGTACTGAGAACAGTACATTTGGCATCAGAGCCAACCCATTTTTTCCGATGGGTGCTTCTGATATCAAAACGGTTAAGGATGTTCTGGATCTGGTTCAACGGAACCAGGCGAGCTCTGAAGATCGATTCACTACTTTGGAAGACAAGCTTCTTCAACAACAGCAGAAGGCTAATTCCAATCTTACTATGATTAACAAGCGGTTCGATGAAATTCTATCTCATTTACCTTCACCATCTAGCTCCAAGGATGATTCTGTTGGGCACGACGGCGAAGAACATACTCCAATCTTTGGTACTTTCACTCAAGGTGGAACTCAACATCACTATAATCGTGTTCCAAAACTCGATTTCCCTCGATTCAATGGCGACAATCCTCGTGGTTGGATCCAGAAATGTGACCGATATTTTTTCCTTCACACCATTGATGAGTTGCGTCGTGTGGATATAGCAGCTATCTATTTGGACGGCAAGGCTGATAAATGGTTTCTCAATTTTCAGGTTGGTAGAGCTCGTAGCACTTGGTATGAATTTGCTCACGGTAATTGTTCTCGATTCGAAAATCCAGTTGGAGAAATTTTTATTGGTAGTTTTAATAAATTGGTTCAGCTTAATTCTGTAGAGGAATATTTTGAGTAATTTGAAGCTCTTAAAGCTCTTATGCTTCTAACAATCCTTCTTTAAGTGAACATTATTTCATCATGAGTTTTATTAGTGGGTTAAAAGAGGAATTACGAAACTCTATTGTTATGTTTTACCCAAAGTCACTTGCACAAGCTTTTTCTTTAGCTAGAATGCAGGAGCAGAAATGTCAATCTATTTCTTCTAAGAGTATTAAGCCATCATCCAGTTCTTTCACAGCCTCTATAGCTTTCTTTACTGCCAGTTTTCCTCCTAAACCAATTTCAACTTCTTACACTACTTCTAAGTCAGCTCCTACCACTCTAAAAGCTTCCTCACCCACACCCCTTAAACCTGCTTCAGCTAACCCAATTATTAAGCGCCTTACTCAATACCAAATGCGCACTCGCATAGATAAGGGCCTTTGTTATAATTGTGATGAAGTTTACTCAATGGGTCATAGGTGTAAGGGTAGACAACAACTATTTATGGTACAAGCTGAGAGTTCTGACTCCCAAGAACAAGATCATGATGAAGAAGTTTTTGAAGAGGCTGTGGACTCCCCAATTGAATCTGACATGGAGATTTCTCTTCATGCCCTCACTGGTACTGTTACAGGTGATACTATAAGAATCCCTAGTCTTATTAAGAGTAAGTCCATTTCTATTCTTATTGATACTGAAAGCACAACTAGCTTTTTGGATTGTTCTTTGGCCACTAAGCTCAAATACAAGGTATAGCAAACTGCACCAATGCTAGTCACTGTTGCTAATGGTGAGAAAACTGTGAGTACTGGTATTTGTTCTCAGCTTCATTGGAGTATGCAAGGTTATCAATTCACTGAAGATTTAAGATTACTTCCACTGGGGGGGGGGGGGGGGGGGAAGTGATATGGTTTTAGGTGCTGATTGGCTTAAGAAATTAGGTGATGTTGTATTTAACTTTGCTAAACTCATTGTTTCTTTTCTTCATCTGGGTCATCGAATTACATTCCAAGGTACTACCACCTCTCCTTCTCTCCTAATGATGAGTGGTTCTATTGTAAAGAATTTTTTAGAAAAAACCACACATGGGATAATAGGTCACCTTTTTTCTGTCACAACCTCACCTATACCACCTCCAGTGCCACCTCCAATATTACCAATTATGTCTGAATTTACTGATATACTTGATGAGCCATCTTCTTTACCTCCTCACAGAACTTTAGACCATTCTATTCCATTAAAACCTGGTGCTCAACCTCCTAATCAAAGACCATATAGATGCCCATACATTCAAAAAGGATTAGTATAACAACTTGTTAAGGAAATGCTCTCTTCTGGGATTATTCAAACCAGGCAAAACCCTTTTGCCTCTCCAATTCTGTTAGTCAAAAATAAATACAATACCTGGAGGTTTTGTGTAGACTATAGAAAGCTAAATAGCATCACTATTAAAGACAAGTTTTCCATCCCAATTGTGGATGAGCTGTTGGATGAGCTTAAAGGATTTTTGTTTCTTTCCAAACTGGATTTAAGGGAAGGTTATCATCAAATATTATTGAATCCTTTGGATGTTCACAAGACTGATTTTAGGACACATCATGGGCATTATGAATTCAAAGTCATGCCATTTGGGTTGACAAATGCACCTGCCACATTTCAAGCCCTTATGAATGAGGTTTTGCTCCTTACTTGAGGAAGTTTGTTCTTGTATTTTTTGATGATATTTTAATTTACAGTTCATCCATGACTGACCATCTTGAGCATCTAAGGATAGTTTTTTCCTTGCTCAGAAAGCACCAACTATATGCTAAAATGTCCAAGTGTTGTTTTGGTCAGTCACAATTGGAGTATTTAGGCCACATTATAACTCCTGAAGGTGTTTGTGCTGATCCCAGAAAAATTGAAGCCATGCAAAGTTGGCCAATTCCTACTTCTCTCAAGGAGCTGAGAGGATTTCTGGGTCTTACAGGATACTATAGGAAGTTTGTCAAGAACTATGGTGCTATCTGCAAGCCTTTAACTGATCTATTAAGAAAAAATTCCTTATATTGGACTTCAGCTGCCACTTCTGCATTTGAGCAACTCAAGTTAGCCATGTCCACCACTCCAGTTCTTTCCCTGCCTGACTTTTCAAAGCAATTCACTGTAGAGAGTGATGTCAGTGATTCTTGTCTTGGAGCTTTCTTAACTCAAGAAGGTAAGCCACTTGCCTTTTTCAGCTCACCCTTGGGACCTAGAGCTAGAGCTTTGTCAACTTATGAAAAGGAATTTTTAGAAATTGTCAAGGTTGTGCATAAATGGAAACACTATTTACAAGGGAGCAAATTTGTTATTCAAACTGATCATAACAGCCTTAAGTATTTTTTAGAACAAAGGCTCACAACAGTTCTGCAACAAAGGTGGCTAATGAAATTAATTGGTTTTGAATTTGAAATTAAATACAAAAGAGGTAAAGAAAATGTAGTTGTTGATGCCTTATCTATAAGACCAATTGCACGGGATGCTTGCTCTGCTTTATCTGTCTCTCAACCAAATTGGATGCATGACATTCTTCAAAGCTATGTTAGGGACACTAAAGTTCAACAACTCATTACTCAGGTGCTGGTATCTGCTGATTCTATTCAGCATTATTCTTACACTGCTGACATATTGAAGTACAAATCTAGGATATATGTGGGAGCTAGCAATGGGGTAAGAACTACCATCTTGAATACTGTTCATTCTTCTAATATTGGAGGTCATTCAGGAATGCAGGCTACTTATAATAGGTCTAAGTCCCATTTCTTCTGGCCTCAAATGAAGAAAGACATACTTCTATTTGTAGCTGAATGTGATATCTGCCAGAGAAATAAGGGTGAGAGTACCTTTCCTACTGGTCTTTTGCAACCACTTCCAATCCCTGAACATGCATGGTAGCACATTACAATGGACTTCATTGAAGGCTTACCCCTAAGTGACAGAAAAAGTGTAATACTGGTGGTGGTAGATAGACTCACCAAGTACAGCCACTTCATTGCTCTGCACCATCCTTATACAACTGCATCAGTGGCAAAGGCTTTCTTGGATCAGGTATTCAAACTTCATGGCCTACCTGTTTCTATTGTTTCTGATAGAGATAGAGTGTTTACTAGTCACTTTTGGCAATATCTTTTAAAGCATTGGGCACTAGTTTGAATCTCAGCACTGCTTACCATACCCAAACTGATGGCCAACCAGAAAGAGTTAATTCATGTCTAAAAACTTACTAAAGATGTATTACTGGTCACAAACCTAGTAAATGGTATCAATGGTTTCCCCTTGCTGAGTGGTGGTATAACACTAGTTATCATACTAGTTTAAAAATGTCTCCCTTTCAAGCTCTCTATGGTTATCTCCCACCACATATGGTTTTCCCATCTACTAGCACCACTTCTGTAACTATTGTGTAGACATACTTGAAGTACATGGAAGCAATGATTGATATTCTTAAGGAAGCACTTAAGAAATCTCAAGAAAGAATGAAGTTTTTTGCAGATAAATCAAGGAAGGACGGAACTTTTGAAGTTGGAGACTTGGTATATCTTAAACTCCAACCTTATCGACAAGCTTCAGTTTCTCTCAGGAAGAACTTTAAATTATCTGCAAAGTTCTATGGGCCTTTTCCTATTCTACAAAAAATTGGTGCAGTAGCTTACAAGTTGAAGCTTCCAGATCAGGCTAGGATTCATCCTGTCTTTCACGTATCTCAACTCAAGCAACACATTGGTAAGAAGCATATTCCCTCTCCTACTCTGCCTATTGTTGATCAGACAGGGGAAGTTATCATGGATCCTGCTAAAGCTCTCACGTACATAACCATTCTTCTTGGAAAGAGACTAGTAAGATAAGTGCTCATCCAGTGGATGAATTTATCACCTGAGGATGCTACTTGGGAGGACTTGGCTGTCATCAAATCACACTTTCACAATTTTATCCTTGAGGACAAGGATCCTTTTCAGCAGTAGGAAATGTCATAGTCCTGGTCTACCCATAGTACTACTTGGGTGTTCCCTTATACTTATTAGTGATAGGGTAGTTACTTAGCCGGTCAGATAGTGACGCGTGCCCTTTATCTGTTCGTTGTTGTTAGGTTAATCATTTACTTTAAATGTGTAAGAACAACTGCCTTATCTCCTTAATGAAAATATCTGAAGTTTATAGCAGAGGATGAGTTCATTAGGAACCCAGATTTACTTATTCTATCTCGATCTTCATTTCTATGTACTGAAAACAGTACATAGATCCTGAACTTTTAGGTTTATAGAGTCTCCCTCTATGTTTAGTATCAGGACATTGCCTTTGATAATGCCCTCTTTGTTTGCATTGGAAACAAACACCAGAATTATTCCAGTTTCTGGATTTAGACTCCACGAATTTATTTAACTTTGCCTTCTTTCCTTTTCATGCATTCATACCAGATAATGGCTTTTCAAAGTAATTGAGTTTATCTCTCAGTTTTTGATTTTCTGTTTTTAACTTCCTTATCTCATGTTGACAACATTTAATGTCGAGAATGAGTTTAGATACTTGTACCTTTTCGGAACATTGAGAGACCTCGATTTTCTCCAGTCGCTTGTTAAATTTTTCTTTATCATTTAGAAAACTTCGTTTGAGTTGATCAAGCGATGGTTTTAATCCATTGATGTCAGATTCAAGAAGCCGAGTTCTTTTATCTTTACATGGAAACATTTATTTGAAAATCGAGGGGGTAAAGACCTCGATTTTCTCCAGTCGCTTGTTAAATTTTCTTTATCATTCAGAAAACTTCGTTTGAGTTGATCAAGCGATGTTTTTAATCCATTGATGTCAGATTCAAGAAGCTGAGTTCTTTTATCTTTACATGGAAACATTTCTTTGAAAATCGAGGGGGTAGAGACCTCGATTTTCTCCAGTCGCTTGTTAAATTTTTCTATATCATCCGGAAAACTTCGTTTGAGTTGATCAAGCGATGTTTTTAATCCATTGATGTCAGAATCAAGAAGATGAGTTCTTTTATCTTTACATGGAAACATTTCTTTGAAAATCGAGGGGGTAAACTCTTCTTGAGTATCTAGAGTTGAAAGAATTTCAGAATTAGAGACTTCTGCAATGGTTGCAATATTATCCACCATATAGTCTTGATCATCCTCGTCAGGGGAATAGTCAAGAGTTGCAGTATATGCATTTCTTTTCCATTGGTTATCCTTAGTTTGACAATCTGGAGAAATATGACTAAATCCTCTAAATTTATAGCATTGAGGAATATCATCATTATCATCCCAAGTGTCTTCACGCTTTTGGGTAGAAATGTGATTTCTTTTTGACACAGGAGATTCTCTTTTTCGACGTCGCAACAATTTCTTGAATCGTTGAGTAATAAGAGATATATGATGATTTAGTTCAGCTTCATCTTCGACATTTTGATCTTCCTGATCTTGGGAGTTTTCCAGACATTGAGTCGAAACCTTTCTACCAGCTTTATAGGCCAGATTGTCTTTTTGTTTAGACAAATACTCCTGATTCAAATATCTTCAGTTTTCCTACAAGGGAACTTATCGATAAAGAGGAAAGATCATTAGCTTCGATGATTGCATGCTTCTTAGAATTGTATCTAGATGGCAACGATATGAGAATTTTGCATACTATATCCTTTTCAGAAATAGTCTTTCCAAGCGAGAAAGAAGCATTAATTATCTCAGAGAGTTTAATATGAGACTCATCAAAAGTATCATTGTCATCCATTCGAAGGTTTTCCCAATCAGACACAAGATTTTGAAGTCTAGCTTCTTTCTCTGATGTATTCCCTTCAAATACGATCTGAAGATTATCCCGAGCTTCTTTCGAAGTTAGACAAATTGATACATGATGTTGTAGATCACGACTTACATCATGTATAATAGCGTTCAAACCATCTGAATTCTGCTTCGCAAAGGCCTTTTCTTCGTTTGAAAAATCCGCTAAGCGTTTAAACTTAGTTTCTGAATTTTCTACTTTCGGGTGATTATAACCATCGATGACTAATAGCCATGTATTAAAGTCTCGTGATTGAAGAAAAGATCTCATAGCAGATTTCCACCATAGATAGTTTGTATCGTCAAATCTTGGTGGTACGTTAATTGAAGTCGATTCATGAGAATTCAAGTTCATTCTTATAGGTTGGATCGCACCAAACACAGATTGTTAGATCTTTTCGTGTTTGCCTGCTCTGATACCAATTTAAAAGACGAGGGTAGCCAAATATACGTCAATCTAAAAAATTTCCACCTATAAGTCCTTTCTCCGAAAGTGATTGTCTGTGGACTGAGTCGAGACAATACAACTAATCGTTTCACACTTCGTGTGATCGTCTATGGATACAAGATCGAGACAATCGACAACAAGATAACTTGTGTGATCGTCTATGGATACAAGATCGATACAATACAACAACGAAGTATGTTTACTTGATAAAAGTTTCGGACTTAACCAAACACAATAGGATTGCTATCAAGTAAATATGAATTAACGTTTGTGTATTTTACTTCTAATTATAATAAAACAATTATAATTGCGGAAATAGAAAAGTAAAAGACACAACAAGATTTTGTTAACGAGGAAACCGCAAATGCAGAAAAACCCCGGGACCTTGTCCAGAATTGAATACTCTCAGGATTAAGCCGCTATACAAAATCTAAACCAACTTCGTATAGTTGAGACCAAGCAACTAAACCCATAGTTCACCTAGTTTCGTTTGTATCCCTGCGCCTCCAACTTGTAATAAGTCACGCACTTGAAACAATTACTTTGGTTCGTATTCCAAACAGTAAAGGAACAACAAATTTTTTCGGTAACAACTCTTTTCAAACAACATGATATGATTGACAAAAGGCTCTTCCTTTTATCCCAATAAACTCCTTTGTCAGGTCCTTAGATCTATCCAATAACAACTACCAAAGTAATTGTATCTAGATTTTGAAATCAATACTTTTAATCACAAAGAATTATATTGATGCCGATCTACTCAACTAATCAATAAAATCTATCACCAAGATAAACCGATTATGGTTGGATCCCTTTCCAGCCGAAACAAGTATTGTGCACACCAAAGATTATGAACCCAAATCAGAAATCTTCTTTGTCTTCAAATCTTCTTAAATCTTCAATAAACACCTGCACACAATCAACTTGAATCTCTTGTGATCAATCACACACAGAACGGAGTCTGTTAACAATGGATTATCACAAGACGTCTTTAGATCTACAAACAGTCTAAAGATCCCCGTTGAAACTTCGATCTAGTTTGAGTGAATCTTATATCAGAAGAGAAGATTCTCAAGCATAAACAAACTAGGTGCAGTCAAAGTTCAACCACCATTAGTCAATCAAATCGATCGAAAACTAATAATAAACTGCAATTATCTAGTTTCCCACCAACGGTACTAATAGAGCTTCTCAATCCCAAAGAAGTCTTTAAACCGAGCGGTCGTAAGAGATTTCGCCTAATTAGGGTACTTTCCTCTCCGAATATGCGGCTTCACCAGTAATAACACAACTAGGTAGTTTTATTGGCTCTGAGGATTAGTTTGCTCGAAATGCAAACTTCAATATTTATAGACCAAGGAAGTTTGGACACCAAGTAATTTCCAAAACCGAATATTCTCAAAGATACGCAATAAAGCCAAAATCGGTTTTCATAATTCCAAGAAATGCTCTGTCCAATTAATGGCCGAAATCTCAATAGAAAATCTCCAACTAGTAAATGCACATTACTAATTTTTATTTTCTAAAGATATGCATTTTAATTGCTAGAAATTAAAAGCATATAAAACTAAAAACCTTAACTAAAAGATTCTCAATTTATTTCGATCCAGGATTTTCCTTTAGTTATTAAGAAATAACTTTGAACAATAAAAGGTAAGAATCATTGCACGTGTTCAAAGTATGTTGACATCTTTACTTTGTAAATCCTTTTTCATATTTACAATCTTGGAACCGATTTACCACAGTTCCAAACAAGTTTAGAATTAGTTCATCTGACTTTCAAGAACTATGTGATTGATTATCCTATCAAATCACAAATCATGGGTTTCACGGTTCTACCTCCATGTGGGTACTAGAATTATTCATGCTAGTTACCAAAACTTGGTTGACTAGGTACTAGGATCGGTTCCCACATATATATGGTATCTAACTTGTATTTGTTGCACATGTTCATAGGATCGGTTCCCCAATTACTAAAAACTTGTTGCACCTCTTACAAGGATCGGTTCCCCTTTTGTGATCGGTTGCACCTCTTACTAGGATCGGTTCCCCAATGTCTAGAGTTGGTCATACCAATTACAACAAATCGATCATACCATCTCAGGTGATTACTTAAGATCGATTTCACAAATAAAAGTCATACCAATACAAAAATCAGGCCTTGTGAATAGTTTTACCAAGATACATAAACAAGTTATGAGCGGTTATAGGAAACACACATATTTTTAATCTAAAGATTTGCAATGAATAACAATACCAATAAGACTAGCGATTTCCATTTCGATTCACAAAACAAGTTCATGAATTTATTTCCTTTAAACGAATGTAAAACATTGTTTCCTAGGACGAAATCTTCACCCATACCCATACATAATCACAATATAATTCATACGATTATGTCGATGTCTTATATATGAAGTTCAAAAGATAAGAGTTATGCTTCGTATTGTATTCCTTAATACTACGTCTAACTAGAGTATAATCATTCACAGCTTCGCAGTTATGTTTTCAATAAGCACGACTTGAAAGATACATTAGGGAATGAAACAGTTCAAGTCAAATATTACTAACCTCAAGAGGAAAGATGATGTCTTCGTTGTAGATCCTTACTTCTTTACTTTCTTCAAGTCTTCACGTAATACTTGTAATGTCTCATATCCTAATACTTTCAAGCTAACATATACGAAGTTGGCTCTAGTAAATAATCAAGCGACTCTTTAAAATGAGTTTTGATTCACTAAAATATGACAACCAAACTTGACATACCGACGTTTGGTGGCTTCAACCGATCTATGCTCTAACAATACTGATACCACCCGTTTCGTTGTAGTGGATTTCCAAGAGTTACCTAGCATCTCCAATAGCCACTTTGTTCCGACTCTCAAACACGCTAGTGGGGGCGAGAGGGTAACTACATCAGCGCAGGAAGATATCGAAAACATTTACAACAATACGGATGTTGACAGTCCAGTGATAGACGATTCAGGCAATCCTGCTGAAAACGCTTCAGACTGGCGTCAACCTTATATTCGGTATTTGACAACCAGTGAACTCCCAGAAGATGAGAAATTCGCTTCCAAAGTTAAAAAGAATGCAAGGAGATATGCATTGATCGAGGGACATTTATACCGCAAACATGTAGGTTTGGAGCCATTTTTACGATGCATATCACCCGAAGAAGGACAACAGATATTGGCGGAGGCTCATGAAGGAATATGTGGCAACCATTCTGGAGGGAGCGGTCTCGCGCACAAGATACTTACCCAGGGGTACTTCTGGCCATACATTCATAAATATGCTAAAGAATACGCGCAGAAATGTGTGCCATGCCAAGAGCACGCTCCAATTCCTAAAAGGCCCGCCAACGAATTGCATCCAGTTTTAAGTCCCTGGCCGTTCGCTAAGTGGGGACTGGACGTCGTCGGACCACTCCCCCGATCTCCTAGAGGAGTGAAATATGTACTGACCGCAACTGACTATTTTACAAAATGGGTTGAGGCAGTGGAATTAGTACATGTTACCAGATATGACGTAAAAAGGTTCATATGGGAGAACATCGTCTGCAGATTTGGAATCCCACACTAGTTGGTGTCAGACAACTAAAAGCAGTTCAATTCTGGAGTGATCAAAAAATTCCCCGAGAACCTGAGCGTTCTCCACAACTTCTCTGCTCCATATTATGCTCAAAGCATTGGACAGGCAGAATCAACGAATCGTGTTATTTTGGACAACCTCAAGAAAAGGCTGGAGAAAGCGAAGGGAAAGTGGACATAGGAGTTCCCTGGAATCTTATGGTCTAACCGGACGACCCCAAAAAGATCCACTGGAGTCTCCCCATTCACACTGTCTTATGGAACAAAGGTAGTAATACCCGCTGAGGTACATTTGAAGACTACCAAGACCCGTGTTGTCGACTCTGGAAACAATGAAAGCGTACTGGCTTTAGATACAGAGCTGCTGGAAGAACAAAGAGAAATAGCCTTGCAGCAATTGGTTCAATATCAGCAGGCAATCAAGATGAGTTACGACCGAAAAGTCAGAGAACGAGCATTTAAGCCAGGGGAATATGTCTTGAAGAAAACTCGAGAAGCCACGATGGAACCAAACTATGGAAATCTCAGAGCAAATTGGGAGGGTCCATACATAGTAGACATGCCCGCGTCTCGTGGCTCATACTACCTAAGGAACCTCGATGGAACTCAAGATTCAAAACCATGGAAGCCGTGGAATTCATTCCACTTGAAGAAGTTTTATCATTAGTTAAATTCGCATAGGAGTAGTTTCGTTCAAATCCTGCGGTGCTGCACTCTTTTTCCTTTATGATGGTTTTATACCACTGGGTTTTTCACGCAAAGGTTTTAACGAGGCAGATGTTGTTGGGAAATAGGTACTTATCTTGTTATTCATATTCAGGTATTAAATTCAATATTATTTTGATACTCCACACTCTATCAAAATTGTTCGTGTTTAATTATAAGCTGCTACGGATAGTTCAAATCCGCAGTCAGTCCTAAATGACAAATCAGTACAGTTCGAGTCTGTTGTTAGAAACATCTCCAATACCTTGCAGGTAGGATGAATGCACAGTTCGAGCATTTTTACCCTATTATAAGCATATCCCCATCATATGGGACGTCAAAAAATGTGTTGAACATTTTCTCCTGTTAGGGCAAGGGAAAATGTACACATCTCAACTCTGCGCGCATCTTGAATAGTGGGATTGGCCCCCTGTGCGAATTCAAGATAGTAGAAAAACACAAATTCTCTTTCCATGCGCGAGCAAAATGCAGTAAGGAAGTGCATCCTTGCGCGAGCATTGAGCAGCATGACACAGTTACATGCTGGGGGTGAGTTTTATATCACCTCAATCACTTGTGGGCGAGATATATAACACGTCATCTCACAAACAAAACAATACCTGGGGGAGAGTTGCATAACATTCCATAACGCGCTTGGGGGCGAGTTACGCAACAGTCCAGAATAATGCGAAGTTCAGTCGCAGACAGAATTGGGAAACCCGAACTTCTTAACCCATGAAAAGTTATGGATTAAGAGGGGGTGATGTTTGTACCCTAATTTACACTAGAAATGGGCTTACTTGGGCTAATATGCTCCTCTTATTAGTCAAGTATGGTTTACTAGGCCTCCTAAGCACTATGCATAGAAGCTCACTGCAAAGATCCAAGTCAAGGCAAGGAGGGCCCATGATATCAATGCCACGCCATCTTGCCACATATGCATTACATTGCCACGTCATCTTGGCACGTCCGCATTGAACTTCCACGTCAGATTTCCATGTCAGCATTTAGTTGCCGTCAACTCTCCACGTCAGCAATGAATGGCGCCATGTCAACAACAATGACTAACCAACAACTGCCATGTCAGCAGATGGTCCAGTCAGCGAGTTACAGTCAGCAGTTCTGATTTATGTAGAATATTCTGTTACCGTCGGCATATATCGTTAACATCTTACACCGTTAGCCGACAACAAATCTGGGACGTTCATTCCTGACGCCGTTAGGTAGCCGTTGCCATTACCGTCTACTGCGTCAGCATTACCTCATCAGCTTGCATCATGATGACGTCACATGTCATCTTCCCAGGAGCAGACCTTCTCCAGCGACGGTGTGTCCGGCGGCCACCATTTCCGTCCGGCCATGGTCGGTGGTGATTCCATGCATCGCAGTGTACCCAGTTAGCATGATCCTCGGTTATTTCCACTCTGGCCGTTTACGCTAAAGGATATTTACGCCTACCTGGTTGAATTGAGCCGGCTCACTGAGTTCTAGCCGAGTTGAGTCTTTGACTCACCGATGTTTCAGCCCATCCTCGTTTGGCTTGCGGATTTCTCCGCCCCATTGTGTGGGCTTAGCCAATTGATCTAATTCTTGGGCTTGGTCTTTTGTACCCTTTTGCTTAGCTAATTCCATAATCCAGGAGGAAGTTTCTGGAAACATCTAGAAAGGTTGTTGGCCAAGTCACGCAGGGAATGTTCTGGAATACTCCAGAAGACATGTAGGGCAGGTTAATGCAATTTATGCCAAGAGGCATGCAGGGAAAGTTAATACAATTTATGCCAGGAGGCATGCAGGAAAAATTAATATAATTCATGCTTACTGTTAGAGCATTGCTCGGTCGAACTCCCATACGTTGATATCTCAAGCATGTTTATCAATGTTAGTGATCAAAACTATAAAGTCTTGATTTCTAGTCTACTATAGCTAAGGTCTCGGACTAGGATAGAAAGTGTAGTTGAGCTCAAGAACTCCATGGAAATCATCATACAAGACGAAGGACTACTCAAGGAACCGGTGAATCTTCATCAACTAAAAGGTATGTGGAGACTTGAACTTATTTATCACTCAAAAGTCTGTATACTCTATCTCCTATCTTGAGACAAAAGTTGTTTTTCTATATAGACTTAGATTATACACATTTGATATTTCGAGCCGAGTTTATCTAGCCTATCTATTTCTCGAAATATGTGTTGGTAATCTTTCGATTTAACCAAGTTCATCTTTACCTAGTGACGAAAGTCATGATATGTTTCAATCACTTTGAGAATTGCTCTGACGAAAAATGGTTTGTGAATAACAACTATATAACGTCCTCTGAGAATGTTTCAATGATTGAAATGAGAGTTTAGATTATATAAACATTGATGGATATAAGCATTGTTGTGGAAACACATATATGTGTAAGTCTTATTCCTTGAACCAAAGTTTGCGCACTTTGTTGATAAAGAGAACCAGAATTGTTTGCATAGTTTGTGAACTCATTCCGCGAACTGGCGGAAGTTCTCATCCGAGAATATCTGCTGGAGTTTGAATACTCACTCAGCAAGATCAGTTCGCGAACTCAGTACGCGAACTGGCGAAGTTCTCAAACCCGAGAATTTCTGCTGGAGTTTGTGAACTCCTTCCGGGAACTCAAATCTACGAACCCAGTCCGCGAACTTGAGTAGGTTATATCTAAAAACGATTATTCTTGGACTCATCTTTATATTGATTAAGGGATGCTTTTGTAAACCGTGGCTGTAAAGTTCATGAACTGATTCGAGTGAATCAAATCGTTTTTGCTTCGATTGTGTCTTGTGAAGTTACATAAGATCTAAGCAATTGAACAACTCTCTAACTAGTTCATTTGAGTCATTTGAACTAGTTATAGTGAAGAAGAATATGGTTGATATGAAAGTGATCATATGGGTAACCATTTGGTTAACTATTGTTGAACCAACTAATGTACAAGTTTGGGTACGGTTACACGAGCCTCGAAACGTGCATTTCATTTGTGTATGACAAGCTATGTTTTCGATCTAATAGTTGATAAATATTATCTTGAATCTAATCAGGTTTTATCTAATGGTGAATATTGAATGCTTTGTTACTAAGCTAACATTGATTGCAAACCCCGATTTGAAAGACTATATAAGGGAGAACTCTGGCAACTGGGAAACCTAATCCCCACACCTTACATGTGATACCAGTTGTAGCTAGAGTCGATTCTCCTTTAACCTCTGGTTTTCTTTTCTCAAACCGGGTTACTGACTTAAAGACTTCATTGGGATTGTGAAGCCAGACCGATACTACTTTCTTGTAGTTGTGTGATCTGATCTTGCTGTTTCTATCGTACGAGTACAATTGAAATAATTGGCTTGATATTTCTATCTCTGATAGGAAAGATAAAAAGTAATCACAAACATCTTTGTCTCATCGTTTGTGATTCCGCAATAACATGTTTCGCTAGTCGATTAAGTTTATTGTGAGGTGATTGATAATTCTAGGTTGTTCTTCGGGAATATAAGTCCGGGTTACTGATTGGTTCTTGTTCACCTTTATTTATCAAAAGACGAAACAAAACTCATAGGTATATTCGTGGGAGACGGATTTATCTATTACAATAAACTTTTCTTTGTGATACAGATTTGTTTATTAAAGTCTTCGATTTTGGGTTGAAGCAACTCTTAGTTGTGGGTGATATCAGCTAAGGGAATCAAGTGCGTAGTATGCAGCTGGAATCAGAGACGTAAGGAGCATAACTGTACCTTGGATCAGTGTGACATTGATTGGGGTTCAACTACAGTCCAGACCGAAGTTAGTTTGTAGTAGGATAGTGTCTGTAGCGGCTTAATACAACTTGTGTTCAATATGGACTAGGTCCCGGGATTTTTCTGCATTTGCGGTTTCCTCGTTAAAAAAATTCTGGTGTCTGTGTTATTTCTATTCCGTATTATATTGTTTATCTTTATAATTGAAATATCACAGGTTGTGCGTTAGAATCAATCAATTAGAATATCCGACCTTTTGGTTGTTGATTTAAATTGATTGATACTTGGATATTGGTATTTGGTACCATCCAAGTTTATCTCTCTTGTATTTAAATTGAGACTCGCAGTTTGCTTGAGTAAGATTTAAATCGAGAGATAGAGATATAAACTCTTTGATATACTTTTTATCTAGGTTGAGTCTGACTGTCTAGTTGATTCTCTAGAAAGTATATTGGAGTTTGTCCATACAAATTGCTAAGCGAAATATTGGGTGTGGTTGTTAGACCCCGCTTTTTCAATTGGTATCATAGCAGGCAAACACTCCAAACCTAATAAGTTTGTGTTTTTTCGTTCCTTAAAAATTTTCCCATGGGAAATTTCTTTGGAAAACTTGCTCTTGGCATCTGCAACGCACGCCAGAAATCCTTAAAGATTGCTTCAATATTATTATGGTCAAAATCTCTGGTTTCTCATGATAGTCTCTCTTCATCTAAAAAGGAAGATTTAGGTGATAAGTATCAATCTAAAGGAAAAAATAAAAAGAAGGAAAGATTGAGAAAACGTTCTTCACGCTCAAGGATATGGACCCTCACTAGATTAACTCTTGATCTCTTTGAGGAATACTATCATAATGGATCAATTGACAAAGATCTATTCCGAGCATTCGAAGGCGTTTTTAATCTCTTAGAAAAACTTGATTCTGTTAAGTTTAAAAATCATTCCGAAAAGGGTTCTGTACATGTTAAACCTAACAATAATGTACAACCTAGGAATTAGAAGAATCTTCCTTCTAACCAGATTAAACAAAGGAGAGAAAGCTATAACTGCCCTTATTATCATCATTATTTTGATTAAACAACGGGGACTGTTCACACATATCAACCAGAAATTTTTCATGAGAATTCCTCTGCATATTATGCCTCTTGGTAACAAGCTTGGCACTACCCCATTTGTATATATCTTGGAATGGGGCAAGAAATGGTTTGAATAATGTACAGTTTTGTTATTCTCTGTTAGAATACCAAATAAAGCTTTCTACTGCATCCACAGTCTCTCACAAAGTGTGTTGTCACGGGATGCATAACCTTTGTTGTGCAAAAGAAAACCTCACTTTCCTTATGTGGGTCGCGGTTCACAAACGGGTCCAAACCCATTATTGGTCTTATAAAAGAAGAAGTTTGCGCACCTTCTCCTTCTTCATCACCAGTCCACGTACGTGAACCTCTAGGTTTTTGTGCTTTCCTTCATTGAAGCCTCTTTGGAGAAATTGAAAGAAATGGTGTTCAAGTTTCACTCCAAGAAAGTAAATTCCTCTTGTTCCTTTCAATTTCTTAGATGATGAAAATGACCCTTTATTCCCTTTGATAGGGTTGGGTGGTCTTGGGCGTGAGCTAATCGCACTGTTTAGACCGTGAGTGCTGCAGACAGTTGATGTCCCGCCGGCGTGGCCAGACCGCCTAAGCGCCCTTGTTCCAAGGGGAACACTCTTCACTCGACCCTTCTCGATGCCGAAAGTTCGGCTTTCATTCTCGTTTTTTTTCAATTTCTTAGATCTCATGATGAATTCTAAAATCTCAAGAAGCTCCAAAAGCTCAAATACCTCTAGCATGAATTTTTCTTGTGACCAAAATTCTCTTAGGTTTAGATTTGTGGATGATTCTTGTGCTAGAATTTTTGAAAGGATTTCATCTAAAGGATTTATCCTAGAAAAGAAATTGGATCTATCTAGTGGGCATGAAGAGGATTTAACTTGCTTCAAAAAATTCAAGCTTGGAAATATCTTTGATGGTCATGGTCAAAGTTTTGATTCTCTCACAAGAATATTTTATGCCAACATTCATGATGTTGATTTTGATAATATGGAATTCAAATCCATGATAAATAGAGAAAGATTTATTGTTGATATAGAATTAGTTTCAAGGATTACTAACATTCCGTTGGGAAACGTGCGCCTTCCTAGACCAAGTGAAGAACGTCCATCATGTGATGAAATCTCTCTTGGGCTTTGTGGCAAGAAGGTGGATTGGAATCAAGTAAAATTTCCTACTAATGATCTTAGTATCCCATTGATGGCATTTGGAAAACTTGGTATCCCCAATCTTTGTCCCTCCACAATTGAAAATTCTTGGTGGACTCATGAGTTTGCGGAATTAGTCTATTTCCCTGATTCGGGTGTTCAAAGTCTCGATATTTGTGGTTTTATCATTTATCAAATGGCTTCGATGACTTCACCCATCAAGACGTTAGGCTACCCCTGCTTGATTGGACAAATTTGTCGTGATCGTGGTCTTGATTCGATTGGAAACTCTCTCGTAGTTCCCAAACCGGTTCGTCCATGTACCTTCAGGCGCATAAGGGAGAATGTACGCAAAAGACAAAGAGATGCTTCACTTAACGATTGTGACCCTACCACTTTGAGTCTTCTTCAAAAAATTCACAAGGGTGTGTGTAAGGTTGGGTCAAGGGTGAAGTGTGTTCAAGAACAATTGTCATTGGTTGCAACAAAATTTCCCGAGCTCAAGGAAGAATTGAACACAATTCAAGCATCTTGGAGTATCTCCGATAAGGAAGAATATGAGTAATTTGTTTTCTTGTTTGCCTAGTATATCTTATTTTATTGTTGATTTTAGAAGAATAACTAGAGTTTGGAATAGCCATTATTGTGATTACACATAGCTATGTCCAGCGTTTTCATCTTCATGTTTTTAGATTTATTGGTTTAAATTCTAAATTTGTTCGGAAGATGATTTTTGCATTATTAATCTTTATGGTTTCAAATATTGCAATATTGTTATGGGATATGTGTGTTTACGTCCGTGAACTTGATTGTCCCATACCTTGTCAAAAGTAAAGTCTTTATATGTCGATATGCATGTATTGATAAAAGAATGAATGGACTTTTGATAAATACAAAAGTTGAGCCTATTAGTCAATTATTGATGGAAGATAGGTTAAAATCTTTTGTTTACAAGGATTATGTCTGTTGTATGTCGTTATGCATATAGTGACGGAAAATAGAATAAATACTTGTGTATTCTGCAGTATTGATCTTCCCTGATCCATAATATTTTATGTATTACTGTGAGGCTCTGTAATGTATCCTAAGTTGAGCACTAAACGACCAAGTTGATTATTTCCATGATTATCTTTGTTGTTGTTCCGTAAGATACTTTATGCCGAGCAAAATCAAATAAATTAATCATCTTGTTTGGTTATTTAGTTATGGCTCCATAAGTTTTTCTCATGTTTGAGCATTTTTGACTAGGTTGATTGTTTTCTTATGATTAACTTAGTCATTGCTCCATAGATTCTCTTATGTTGAGTATGACCAATTAAATTGATTACTTTTGTGATTAGTTTGATTGTGTATTCTGATTAAATAAACCATGGGTCTCTTGTGGTTAATTTAATTGAGTATTTTTGGATTAAAATTCATACTTGTATGTGATTTGTTATGTCCAAAGAAATCCTTTTTTGCTCTTGAAATTAAGGTCGCTCTTGTTGTTCTTTTCGGGAATGGCATTTTATGGGGGAGAGTTCTTTTGAACTTGTGCTTAATTGCCATATCTTTGTGGGGAGTGCGGCTATGGAATATTATAGGGGTTACCTTGTATCTTTAAACTTCTTGATGAATGCATTTAGCTTCGGCTTTATGATCGCATCTAAAGAACAAGTTGATATATGCTTTCTTTTGGTCATGAAATGTCTGTTTCGAAAATTTCAGTAGGATCACGTTCTTGTACCTTTGCCAATTTTATTGACAAAAAGGGGGAGAATTAATTTGTAGTTCACAATACAAATACATATGATTTTCGGATCATTATGTAAGGGGGAGTGGTTTCCATGTGAGATGGAGTATTGACTAAGGGAGAGTGATACATATCACCATAGTATTGTTGTCAAAGTTGTGATACAATTGAACATTGATATTGTGTAATGATACTATGTCACTATATAACAATGATCAAGAACTCTATTTTCTCATTGTTATAGCTACGGATTTTCAACAACGATGATGTTAAACTTACAACCTTTGGGATCATTGGAGTACTTGGAAGTGACGAAGATTTCGAGTAGTGTTGAAGATTAGGCATGTGGAATAGGAGCTTCAAAAATGTATTTATCTTTTTTGTATTCCATGTGTATTAATAGTTTTGCCACTAAAATTGACAAAGGGGGAGATTGTTAGAGCATTGCTCGGTCGAACTCGCATGCATTGCTATCTCAAGCATGTTTGTCAATGTTAGTGATTAAAACTATAAAGTCTTGATTTCTAGTCAACTATAGCTAAGGTCTCGGACTAGGATAGAAAGTGTAGTTGAGATCAAGAACTCCATGGCAATCATCATACAAGAAGAAGGACTACTCAAGGAACCGGTGGATCTTCATCAACTAAAAGGTATGTGGAGACTTGAACTTATCTATCATTCAAAAGTCTATCTACTCTATCTCCTATCTTGAGACAAAAGTCGTTTTGCTATATAGACTTAGATTATACACATTTGATATTTCGAGCCGAGTTTATCTCGCCTATCTATTTCTCGAAATATGTGTTGGTAAGCTTTCGCTTTAACCAAGTTCATCTTTACCTAGTGACGAAAGTCATGATATGTTTCAATCACTTTGAGAATTTCTCTGACAAAAAATGGTTTGTGGATAACAACTATATAACGTCCTCTGAGAATGTTTCAATGATTGAAATGAGAGTTTAGATTATATAACCATTGATGGATATAAGTATTATTGTGGAAACACATATATGTATAAATCCTATTCCTTGAACCAAAGTTTGCGAACTTTGTTGATCAATAGAACCGGAATTGTTTGCACAGTTTGCGAACTCAGTCCTCAAACTGGTGGAAGTTCTCATCCGAGAATATCTGCTGGAGTTTGAAAACTCACTCAGCAAGCTCAGTCCACGAACTGGAGAAGTTCTCAAACCCGAGAATTTCTGCTGGAGTTTGTGAACTCCTTCCGGGAACTTAAGTCCGCGAACTTGAGTAGGTTATGTCTAAAAACGATTGTTCTTGAAATCATCTTTATATTGATTAAGGGATGCTTTTGCAAACCGTGGCTATAAAGTTCATGAACCGATTCGGGTGAATCAAATCATTTTTGCTTCGATTGTGTCTTGTGAAGTTACATAAGATCTAAGCAATTGAACAACTCTCTAACTAGTTCATTTGAGTCATTTGAACCAGTTATGGTGAAGAAGAATATGGTTGATATGAAAGTGGTCATATGGCTAACCATTTGGTTAACTATTGTTGAACCAACTAATGTACAAGTTTGGGTACGGTTACACGAGCCTAGAAACGTGCATTTCATTTGTGTATGACAAGTTATGTTATCGATCTAACGGTTGATAAATATTAGCTTGAATCTAATCAATTTTTCATCTAACGGTGAATATTGAATGCTTTGTTACTAAGTTAACATTGATTGCAAACCCTGATTTGAAAGACTATATAAGGGAGAACTCTGGCAACTGGGAAACCTAATCCCCACACCTTATGTGTGATACTAGTTGTAGCTAGAGTCGATTTTCCTTTAACCTATGGTTTTCTTTTCTCAAAACGGGTTAACGACTTAAAGACTTCATTGGGATTGTGAAGCCAGACCGATACTACTTTCTTGTAGTTGTGTGATCTGATCTTGCTGTTTCTATCGTACGAGTACAATTGAAATAATTGGCTTGAGATTTCTATCTCTGATAGGCAAGATAAAAATTAATCACAAACATCTTCGTCTCATTGCTTGTGATTCTGCAATAACTTGTTTTGCTAGTCGATTAAGTTTATTGTGAGGTGATTGATAACGGAAATGCTATTCAGTGCTCTAATCACAGCACTACTTACAGCTCAAATCCATGTGTCCCAGTATTATTGGTCAAAATTGTTAAGCTGTGACCCACCTTTTTACCAAAATCCCCAAATCTAGGGTCTGGATGTGGTTGAGTGCTAAGTAGTGTTGCAATAAGTGTGTGGAATAGCAGCTCCGGATTGATAATTCTAGGTTGTTCTTCGGGAATATAAGTCCGGGTTATCGATTGGTTCCTGTTCACCTTGATTTATCAAAAGACAGAACAAAACTCATAGGTATATTCGTGGAAGACGGATTTATCTATTACAATAGACTTTTCTATGTGATACAGACTTGTTTATTAAAGTCTTCGATTTTGGGTTGAAGCAACTCTCAGTTGTGGGTGAGATCAGCTAAGGGAATCAAGTGTGTAGCATCCTGCTGGGATCAGAGACGTAAGGGGCATAACTCTACCTTGGATCGGTGTGAGATTGATTGGGGTTCAACTACAGTCCATACCGAAGTTAGTTTGTAGTGGGATAGTGTCTGTAGCGGCTTAATACAGTGTGTGTTCAATCTGGACTAGGTCCTGGGGTTTTTCTGTATTTGGGATTTCCTCGTTAACAAAATTATGGTGTCTGTGTTATTTCTATTCCGCATTATATTATTTATCTTTATAATTGAAATACCACAGGTTGTGCGTTAGAATCAATCAATTAGAATATCCGACCTTTTGGTTGTTGATTTAAATTGATTGATACTTGGATATTGGTCTTTGGTACCATCCAAGTTTATCTCTCTTGTATTTAAATTGAGACTCGCAGTTTGCTTGAGTAAGATTTAAATCGAGAGATAGAGATATAAACTCTTTGATATACTTTTTTATCTAGATTGAGTCTGACTGTCTAGTTGATTCTCTGGAAAGTATATTGGAGTTTGTCCATACAGATTGCTAAGCGAAATATTGGGTGTGGTTGTTAGAACCCCACTTTTTACTTATCTCGAAATGAGGGTATGACCGTGATTTGCAACATATAAATAGATGGGTTCACAACCCTAAAAGGTATGCAATCTTCTCTACTAAAACTCCTGTGAAAAACTCTAGCTAACTTAAGCATCGGAGGGTTTTTTGCAGGTACCCCCCCTCCCAATACTGTTCACGTGGAGAGAAATTCAGCGGTTCGATCATCAACTAATCATCATCGGATTCGTGTTTGGAGTAGAAATATTTTACCATCCAAACACATAGGATTTTTAAAAATACCTAGTATAAGCGTTATCTTGGGATATTTGGTATTGTTTGAAGTTTTAATATGGTAAAAAATCTCTCCAGCTATTACTATGTTGTCATAAGTTGATATTTGAAGTATAAAAGCGCTTTGATACGGGATTATCAGGAACAGGAGGATAAGCGTATTCGGTTGACCGGAATTTTTAAGATGATTTTATGGAGCCTTATATGTCTAAATTGTTAATGTTTGGATGGATGATCTATCTTTTCGATTAAAGTCAGGTTTGTGTTATTCATGATAGGATGGATACTAAGTGAATTGAAAAATTATATACCATTTATATTAGTGATATGTTGGTCCCCAAAAATAACTTTGAAAACTTACTAATGTTTCCATCCGGACTTGGAGCACGCTCAGAGCCGACGAAAAATAGGGCTTGGTTGATCTCAACAGGAGATACTTCATATGTGAGGGAGGTGCATTGATGTGGCATTAACCCTGGGTGATTGTTGCAAATAAGCTTTCGTCTATCATATTATTTGGTGCCTTAAATTGATTAATGAAGTGATCAATCATGAGTCTAGTAATGACATCCTTTTCTACCATCTGGTTATTTTGTTGATCTTGTGGTTATTATATGTTATTGCAAATCCGATCTATCATTTCTTTCGTGTAGAAGAAAGTAGTGTTATGATTGCCTGATTATAGTCATTGATCTTAAGTTTTGGTAACAGTAAGTTTCATGGCAGTCAAGTAATGTCATGTGGTGTGCTCTGTAGCCATTGATCTTGAGTTTTGGTAATAGTAAGTTTCATGGCATTCAAGTAATGTCATGTGGTGTGATCTGAGTTGTTTTCATTAGAGCATCCAATATGTCAATTCATTACTGCTATGAGCAGCACACTAGTGTTGTGTCATTTTTATTTGAGCAATTGATTTTTTTATCATAGTGGGGAGGTGGCCGAAAGTTTCCTTTGTCTTGTTTTATTTCTGGTGTTTTTCAGAATTTTAGGTTTTTGAGAGGTTTATAATTTGTCGGAGTATCATCCGCTTTATGTAGCAGATAAGTGTTCTTAACGAGTTGTTGATACCAGTTTATTTTTTTAGTCATCATGTTTCCTCACTGTAAAAAACTGTATGATGCACAAGATCAAGCATATTATAGTGGTAATTAGTTCAGTTATAATTCACAATCTTTCGATAACTTTCAATTAACCATGGGATATAATCATAAATTTATCCTTTGATTTTGATCAATATCCTGTAGAGTCTTTTGGATTATATTTCTAATTGGCTCCATTCTAGTTGTATACGGATTATATATCAATTAAATAACTTGCAACATAATCTATACTAGCTCGATTTTAACCTTAATAAAGAGAACATTGCATCATCTGAATTACATAACAATATAACTTACCCGGATCATGATCATATTTATGTCATTCACCCATTCAACCGGAAGAGTTATGGTTTAGAGATTCTATTATAAGTAATTGAAGTTCCCGAGTTTAAAACTCTCGGAAAAAAATATATCAACTGGAATACGATAGAGCATGGAAGAAAATGTCTAAGAATCTAGTAGGTCTATACGTATGGAATTCAAATGATTTTCTGACAATGGAGGATATGTGGACGATGAGGATTCTGATATTCAGGATGACAAAGATTTGATAAAGAAGATAGGTTCAGTAACACCATGGAAGACCCAATCGAACTTTCCAAAGATTATAATCAAAATTAATGTGAAGATTTTGTTTGAGGTAGAAACTGATTAATAATGGTTTTTAAAGAGTTTGATAGAAGACCACGGTACACATGAAGTAAATAATTCATTATAGTTCTGTAAGAACAATAAGGATCCCGTAATATAAGAGATCGCGGAAGGTTTGTCTAATCCTTTGCATAATTCTGTATCTTTTCATTTTGCTCATATAATTAACGTAGTTTCTCAAAGAGTTACTAAGCCAAATTTTAGGAAATACCTCACTTAGGATTTGAGTTGTGTACTTCCAAATTCTTAATGGATTATTTTGCTTCTAATTACCCGCCATTAAAGATGTTTGATTATTACACCATGCAGGTTCACCGAGAGGAACCATTGAAGTTCTCGAGTTTATGTTTTGTATAAACTTCCAAGTGTTTGAAGCACTAATTATGGGGGTAACTTCCATCTGATAATGGTTTCAATAGTATTATCATATGCTAACATTTGTATGAAGATATTGTTATAAATGCAGATTGTTATCTGGGTAGATTACTAGGTTTTCAGATTTTTGATGTGTGAATAATAACCAGAAGGTCAGTCTAAGGACGTTAAACTAAGTGTTGAATGGTAGGCAACCCATTGTTTTCTAGTTTTACATATTTTTTTAAGAAAAAATCTTACTTTGCATATCATATAGGAACTTCCCACCTTGATTTTATATTGGACGAGTCAATTTACATTGAGGGTAATGTAAACTTTAAGATTAAGGGAGTTGTTAACATATAGAAAAAATAGACCTTGATTCTTATTGATTGAGGGGGATGAGTGGCAGTGGAATATGAAATCCTTAACCAATATTTTTTTCCTTCGATTATAACCTTTAGTTACTTTTTTTCATTTTCATTAGTATAATTTAGTTTAATTCATAATATTAGTGCACTGCTCGGTCGAACTCATAATTTTTGCTGTCTCAAGCTTGTTGTCAATATTACATGCACAAAACTGTATCTTGATTTCTAGTCTACTAAACTCAACTCTCGAACTAGGATCAAAGTATAGTAGTTGAGTATTAAATATCACCGAATAACCCCCAAAGATTAAAGAATGAAGATCAAACAAAAACATTTTGAGAACTTCATCGACAAAGAGGTATATGAAGACTGAACCATTCTATTTACTCACGCCATTACTATTCTATCCATATGATACTATGTCGTATGACTTCTAGTATATTTAATATTGCAAAGAAGAAGTTTCGAGCCAAGATTGTCTTGTTATACATTTCGAAATATGATTCAACCAATGGATGTTCATAGATCCTTAGCAATCTTAGTTCAAAATAATTTGTTGTTAAAGAACTATGTTTGTTTCAAATGGATCACTTGGGAATTGCCCAAGCTATGATATTTTATCTATGATAATTGGGGATATTTGAAAACAAGAAGGGAGTTTTCAGAATTATTGAAATCAGGAAACAGGGTAGACGAAGACCTCTTCATAACTATTAAGAATATTCTTGAACTCTTGCAACATCTTGCTTTATTAAAGAACAAGGTAAAATCCTTGCACTGTTCTAAATCCGAGAAAATCTACTTTCAGTGTGGACAAACTGGACATGTCAGGATATCTTGCGCAATCCCTAAAAATAATATTGCAAAGATGTCGATTGATCCTATTAGTTATGAAACTCAATTGTTTGGCCATGTCATTCATAGGAAGGGAACTGAATGGAGGATATCAAGCCTGATCAAGAATATTCGCCCAATTGATCATGCTTCAAGTACGAGTGACGAAGACGATCATTATGAGATGGATCGTGAGCATCTCCTTACTCACCCAGCTTCTTGGTAACAAGAGTTTGCGCCACCCGGTCGTGTATATGGCCTGAGATGGGACAACTCCAAATAAGTAGTTTCATTTTCTTTTCTGTTGTTTTGAATTATTGTAATCTTTCCGTTTTATATCTTATCAGGTGCCTCCAGTGGGATCTGAGTATATTTTGATACTTTCACATTGGATAATCAAGATAGTATATTATTTCAAGTAGTGAAGACATTAGTATACTCATCGTGTCATGTCATGTTGAGCCTCGCTCCACATTTTCAGACGTATCTATGCGACTTAAACCCCTATGTGGTGTCATGATGATCTCCTACGTACCCGGATCTGTAAAAGAAAGTCAATTGACTTGGGTGATACCACATCAACGAAAGTAAGTAAAAATGTAACAACTCAATGTGGGTATCAACAAATCTTGTGTTCTTAACAACATATGCTCCATGCCTACCTGACTCATACGTAATAGACGAGAACATGATCCATGTGAATATTTTTTAACTAACCAAGTTAAGAATGCTCTTAGATTTATATAATCATCGTGTTGATATTTAAACTTAGTTTGAAAGAAAACCAGTTATATTATCAATATCCCCGTTGGTTATCGGAATTATTTGGGTTACACAGTACATATTGGTATAATACATACTCTTATCATATTGTGTATCAATTAACCAAGTTTCACAATTTTGATTGAGTGTTCTCATCAACAAACACTTACCTCTGAGTCTTAGTGATAGTATCTAAATTTTTTATCAATTTTTTGAGAAAGGTTTCCTAAAAGGGATACTTTTTTTAAAATTATTAGATGTTCTAGCTATTTACTTCATTCAAAATAACTATTCATCCCGGAACCAGTCAAGTTTACTAAAAGACAATATAAGGTACGCGTGTTCGCGAAGTTCTAACAGTTCTTCTTGCCAACAGTTTACGAACATGAGAAGAGAAACATACCTAAAGCTATGGAACCGGCTACTTATATCTTGTTGGAGTTTGTTCTCTACAATTTTGACACAATTCTTTTTGGAATAAAATTCATTCTCCAACAAGGGTGTTCATTGTGGTGATTATTCTCAAAAGAAGCTCTTCCAAGTAAGTTTTTCCTTTTTTATTCCTCTTTATTTACAGAGGAAGCATGGTTAGATTCAAAGGGAATGTTCTGAAACCTAATAAAACCTCTAAGGTAACATCACAAATTACATCCACTCTTAAGGTAAAACGTGAATCAAGTAATCAAACATCTTGTAAGATTGTCTTTGTTAAATGAAGATTACTCCAAAACCTATGAATAAATTCTTTCTAGAGGTTTCAATTCATCTTTGAAAAAAAGTTGGTCAAGGATTGTGTGCATGTTGGTGAATTATCTTGTCTTGAAAAGTATAATCTTTGTGAAGTCTTTGATGGTCATGGTGAAGGATTTGACGTTGTCAAAAGAGTATCCTATGTTAACATTCATTATATTGATCTTGAGGAAATTTTCTCTAGAATCGTGATAAGAAGAAGGGTTATTGAAGTTGATAGGGATTTGTTGGAAAATATTAAAAATATTCCTATGGGAACTTTCTACTTTCCTATTGAAGTTGACAGGGATTTGCCTTCATGTGAAACCATTTCCTGAAAAAGCGGGGGTCTAACAACCACACCCAATATTTCGCTTAGCAATCTGTATGGACTAACTCCAATATACTTTCAAGAGAATCAAATAGACAACCAGGCTCAATCTTAAGAAAAGTATATCAAATAATTATATCTCTATTTCTCAATTCAATCCGTAATCAAACAAATAGGAATTTGTGAGCCCGATTGAATACAAGAAATGAACTTGGACAGTATCAAAAACCAATATCCAAGTGTCAATCAATTTAATCAACAACCAAAGGTTGGATTCACAACTGATTGAACTTACGCACAACCTGTGATAGTTCAACTATATAAACAAATATAATGTAGAAAAGATATAACACATACACTAGAAGTTTTGTTAACGAGGAAACCGCAAATGCAGAAAAACCTCAGGACCTAGTCCAGATTTGAACACCACACTGTATTAAGCCACTACAGACACTAGCCTACTCCAAGTTAACTTTGGACTGGAATGTAGTTGAGCCCTAACCAATCTCACACTGATCATGGTACAGTCGCGTTCCTTACGCCTCTAACACCACGCCGTATTTTGCGCACTTGATTCCCTTAGATGATCTCACCCACAATTAAGAGTTACTAAAGTCGAAGACTTGATAAACCAATCTGTCTCACACATCAAAGTCTATTGAATAGATAAATCTGTCTCCCGCATTATATTCCCGAAGAAAAGCCTAGAAATATCAATCACCTCACAATAATCTTAATCGTATGGTAGCGAAACAAGATATTGTGGAATCACAAATGATGAGACGAGGATGTTTGTGACTACTTTTTATCTTGCCTATCGGAGATTAAATCTCGAGCAAATCTTAGAGAAGATAGTACTCAATCACGATAGAAAACAGCAAGATCAGAGCATGCAACTACAGAGAAAATAGTTGCGTCTGGCTTCACAGTCCCAATGAAGTCTTCAAGTCGTTAACCTACATGGTTTCATGAAAAACCTAAGGTTAAAGGAGAATCGATCTAGTCGCAACTAGTATCACACAGGAGGTGTGGGGATTATGTTTCCCATTTGCTAGAGTTCTCCTTTATATAGTCTTCAAATCAAGGTTTGCAATCAATGTTACCTTGGTAACAAAGCATTCAATATTCACCGTTAGATGGAAACCTGATTAGACTTAAGCTAATATCTTTCAACCGTTAGATCGAACTTAGCTTGTTATACACAAATGAAAAGTAACTTCATTTATAAATGAGTAACCGTACCTAAACGTGTACACCTTTGTTGGCTCAACAATAGTTAACGAAGTTATCCATAGGAACACTTTCATATCAAACTCATTCATCTTAACCATAACTAGTTCAAATGACTCAAATGAAACGAGTTCTAGAGTTTTTCAATTGTTTATATTCTCATTGAAGTATACAAGACATAATTGAAGCAAAATCGATTTTGATTCACTCGAATCAAGTCATGAAAATTATAGCCACGGTTTACAAAAGCTTGCATTCCTTATTATATAAATGTATTAGTTCATGAACAACCGATTTTAGAACTTGACTTACTCAGGTATGCATACGGGTACGCATACCTAAGTACCCGGACTAAATTTGGGTTCGCCAGTATGCAAACGGGTACGCATACCTTCTAAACTCAGCATCAATTCCCGGACCTGAACCTCATGCCAGTACGCGTACCGGTATGCATACAAGGTTCTCGGACTTTCACTAAACCAACCAGTACGCGTACGAGTATGCATACTATGGTTGCGGACTTGGATTACATATATGCAGGTATGCATACTATGTTTGTATCCAATTTTTCAAAACTCCATTTCAATTATTCAAACATTCTCGGAATACGACAATAGTTGTCTCACACTAACTATAAGCTTCAAAGCAATTTTCAAGTGATTGAATGATCAATATGAAACATTCTGAGTCTATATCAAATGACTGTCTCATACAAATCATGTAAGATGTTACAAGGCGATTTTCACATGATCATCTTTTGACTTTCGTCAAGAATATAAGATGAAATTGGTTAAAGCGAAAGCTTGCTAACACATATTTCGAGAAATATGTAAGAGAGATAAACTCAGCTTGAAATATCAAATGTGCATAATTAAAGTCTATATAGCTATACGACAATTGTCTCAAATAAGATATAGAGTAGATAAAATTTTGAGTGATAGATGAGTTCAAGTCTCCACATACCTTGTGTTGATGAAGTTCCACAAGCTCCCCTTAGTAGTTCTTCGTCTTCAATCGATGAACGCCGTGAAGTATAATGCTCAACTACACTTACTATCCTAATCCGATACATAGCTATAAGTAGACGAGAAATCAAGACTTATAGTTTTGGCAACTAAACTGACAAACAAGCTTGAGATAGCAACGCTTGCGAGTTCGACCAAGCAGTGTTCTGACATTTCCTTTAAACTCATTGGTAGGAGTATTAGTTGGAAATATGAAAAATTTCCTACCAAAGATCTTCCCATGCCTTTGAAAAATTTTGGTAAATTTTAGACTCTAAACATTTTTCCTTCCACCATTAAAAATGCTCTTTGGAGTCGAGAATTTGTTGAATTGGTCTACTTTCTTGATTTGGGAATTTAAAGTCTTTGGAAAAGCGGGGGTCTAACAACCACACTCAATATTTCGTTCGACAATCTGAATAGACATACTCCAATATACTTTCAATATAATCAACTAGACAGTCAGACTCAATCCATAGAAAAGTATATCAAAGAGTTATATCCCAATTTCTCAATTCAATCTGCAATCAAACAAATAGGAATTTGCGAGCCCGATTGGATAAGAGAAATAACTTGGACGGTATCACAAACCAATATCCAAGAGTCAATCAATTCAATCAACAACCCAAAGGTCGGATTCAAGCACTGATTGAACTTAACGCATAACCTGTGATATTTTTATTATATAACAAAATATAATGCGGAAAATAAATAACATAGAAACAAGAAATTTTGTTAACGAGGAAACCGCAAATGAAGAAAAACCCCGGGACCTAGTCTAGCTTTGAGCACCAAACTGTGCCTACTACCAATGAACTTCGGACTGGAATGTAGTTGAGCCCTAATCAATCTTACACTGATCAAGGTACAGCTGCGCTCCTTACTTCTCTGAACCCCAGCAAGATTCTACGCACTTGATTCCCTTAGCTGATCTCACCCACAACCAAGAGTTGCTACGACCCAAAGTCAAAGACTTGATAAACAAATCTGTCTCACATAGAAAAGTCTATTGGAATAGATAAATATGTCTCTCATAGAAATACCTATAATTTTTGTTCCGTATTTTAATAAATCAAGGTGCACATGAACCAATTGATAAACCATACTTATATTCCCGAAGAACATCCTAGTATTATCAATCACCTCACAATAATCTTAATCGTATGGAAGCGAAATAAGATATCGTGGATTCACAAATGATGAGACGAAGATGTTTGTGACTACTTTTAATCTTACCTATCGGAGATAAATCTCAAGCAAATCTTAGCAAGGATAATACTCAATCACGATAGTAAAAGTAATATCGGATCACACAACTACATAGAAAATAGTTGGGTCTAGCTTCACAATCCCAATGAAGCCTTCAAGTCGTTAACCTACAGGGTTTCGTGAAAAACTTAAGGTTAAAGGAGAATCGACTCTAGTCGCAACTAATATCACACAAGAAGTGTGGGGATTAGGTTTCCCAGTTGCTAGAGTTCTCCCTTATATAGTTTTCAAATCAGGGTTTGCAATCAATGTTACCTTGGTAACAAAGCATTCAATATTCGTCGTTAGATGAAAACCTGATTAGATTCAAGATAATATCTTTCAAATGTTAGATCGAACTTAGCTTGTTATACACAAATGAAATGTACCTTCATTTTGGTTTGAGTAACCGTACCTAAACGTGTACACTAGGTTGGCTCAACAGTAGTTAGCCAAAGTTAGTTATATGAAAACTCTCATATCAACCTTATTCATCTTAACCACAACTAGTTCAAATGACTCAAATGAAACTAGTTATAGAGTTGTTCAATTGTTATTTTCTCATAGAAGTATACAAGGATACAATTGAAGCAAAATCGGTTTGATTCACTCGAATCAATTCATGAACATTATAGCCACGATTTGCATATAATGCATTCCTTATTATTTAAATGTATTAGTTCATGAACAAACCGTTTTTAGAACTTTAACCACTCAAGTATACAAACGGGCACGCATACTTAAAGTAGCTGGACTGAGTTTGGGTTCGCTAGTACGCAAACGGGTACACATACTTCCAAACACAGCAGATATTCCCGTACCCAAACCCTTCGCTAGTACGCGTACAGGTATACGTACTTAGACTCCCGGAATTTCAAAACTAACAGGTACGCATACAGGTATGCATACTATAGTTCCGGTCATGGATCACATATATGCAAGCACGCATACTATGTTCATAATCCAATGATGGTTAAGTGTTCTAAACTCTATTTCAATTATTGAAACATTCTTAGAGGATGACAGTAGCTGTTTTCATGAACTATTAGCATCAAAGAAATTTTCAAGTTATTGAAATAATCATTACGAAACATTCCAAGTTTACACCAAATGATTGTACCACACAAACTATGTAAGATATTACTCGGCGATTTTCACATGATCATCTTTTGACTTTCGTCAAGAATATAAGATGAACTTGGTTGAAGCGAAAGCTTACAAATACATATTTCGAGAAATATGTAAGCGAGTTAAACTCAGCTCGAAATCTCAAATGTGCATAATCGAATACTATATAGTAATACGACTTTTGTCTCAATATAGGAGATAGAGTAGAAATAGACTTCCCAAGTGATAGATGAGTTTTAGTCTCCACATACCTTTTGTTGATGAAGTTACACAAGCTCTCCTTAGTAGTTCTTCGTCTTCTAATGATGAGCGTCGTGAAGTCTAATGCTCAACTACACAATCTATCCTAGTCCGAGACATCACTATAAGTAGACTAGAAATCAAAACTTATAGTTTTGATCACTAACATTGACAAAAAATCTTGAGATGGAAACGCTTGCGAGTTTGACTGAGCAGTGCTCTAACAATCTCCCCCTTTGTCAATTTTAGTGACAAAACTATCAATACATATGGATTACAAAATAAATAAACTTTGTAGATTCTTATCCAAATGCTTGATCTCCTTGATTCTTCAACATTTCTCGAAATCCAAAAGACGAGGGTACCCAAATATACCTCAATCTAAAACTTTTCCACCTATGAGTCCTTTCTCCAAAAGTGATTGTCTATGGACTGAGTCGAGACAATACAACTAATCGGTTCACACTTCGTGTGATCGTCTATGGATACAAGATCGAGACAATACTACAACAAGATAACTTGTGTGATTGACTATGGATACAAGATCGAGACAATACAATCAACGAAGTATTTTTACTTGATAATAGGTTCGGACTTAACCAAACACAATAGGATTTCTATCAAGTAAATAGGAATTAACGTTTGTGTGTTTTACTTCTAATTATAATAAAACATTTATAATTGCGGAAATATAAAAGTAAAAGACGCAGCAAGATTTTGTTAACGAGGAAACCGAAAATGCAGAAAAACCCCGGGACCTTGTCCAGAGTTGAATACTCTCAGGATTAAGCCGCTACACAAAATCTAAACCAACTTCGTATAGTTGAGACCAGGCAACTAAACCTATAGTTTACATAGTTCCGTCTGTATCCCTGCGCCTCCAACTTGCAATAAGTCACGCACTTGGAACAAATCTTTTGGTTCGTATTCCAAACAGTAAAGGAACAACAAATCTATTCAGTAAAAACTCTTTTAAATAACGTGATATGAGTTTGAAAAAAGGCTCTTCCGTTTATCCCAATAAGCTCATTTGTCCGGTTCTTAGATCTATCTCAATAACAATTACCAAAGTAATTGTTCTAGATTTTGCAATCAATACTTCTTAGTCACAAAGAAAATATATTGATGTCGATCTACTCAACTAATCAATCAAGGTTATCACAAAGATAAACCGATTATAGTTGGATCCCCAGCCGATCAAGTTTTGTGCACACCAAAGATTATGAACCCAAATCAGAAATCATCTTCGTCTTCAAATCTTCTTAGATGTGCAATAAACACCTGCATACAATCAACTTGAATATCTTGTGATCAATCACACACAGAACGAAGTCTGTTAACAATGGATTATCATAAGACGTCTTTACATCTACAAACAGTCTAAAGATCCCAGTGGAAACTTCGATCTAGTTTGAGTGAATCTTATATCATAAGAGAAGATTCTCAAGCATAAACAAACTAGGTACAATCAAAGTTCAACAACCGTTAGTCAATCAAATCAATTGAAAACTAATAATAAACTGTACTTATCTAGTTTCCCACCAACGGTACTCGTAGAGCTTCCCAATCCCAAAGAAGTCTTTCAAAAAAGTGGTCGTAAGAGATTTCGCCTAATTAAGGAACTTTCTTCTTCGAATAGACGGCTTCACCTGTAATAACACAACTAGGTGGTTTTGCTGGCTCTGAGGATTAGTTTGCTCCAAATGCAAACTTCAATATTTTTAGACTAAGGAAGTTTGGACACCAAGGAATTTCCAAAACCGAAAATATTCTCAAGATATGCAATATATTTCCAAATTCGGTTTTCATAATTCTTGGAAATGCTTTGTCCAAATATTGACCGAAATCTCAGTAGAAAATCTCCAATTAGTTAATGCACATTACCAATTTTTATTTTCTAAAGATATGCATTTTAATTGCTGGAAATTAAAAGCATACAAAACTAAAAACCTTAATTAAAAGATTCTCAATTTATTTCGATCCGGGATTCTTTCCTTTAGCTATTAAGGAATATCTTTGAACAATAAAAGATAAGAGTTATTGCACATGTTCAAAGTATGTCGACATCTTTACTTTGTAAATCCTTTTTCATATTTACAATCTTGGAACCGATTTTCCACACTTTCAAACGTGTTTATAATTGGTTCATCTGATTTCCAAGAGCTATGTGATTGATCAAAAACATTCAATCACCATTCAATGGTTTAATGGTTCTACCAAAACAAGTTTCGGTTCTACCTACATGTGGGTACTAGGATCAGTCACAATAGTAACCAAAATTTGGTTGACTAGGTACTAGGATCGGTTACCACATATATGGTATAAACTTGTATTCGGTTGCACAAGTTATAGGATCGGTCACACCAATTACTAAAACTTGTTAACCTACTACAAGGATCGATTACACATCTTGTAATTAGTCCCAACCAAGTTCTAGGATCGGTCACCCAATGACTAGGAATGGTCACACCAATTACAAATATCGATCATACCATCTCAGGTGATTACTTAAGATCGGTTTCACTAATGAAAGTCATACCAATACAAAAGTCAGGAATTGTGAATAGGTTTACCAAGATATATAAACAAGTTATGAGCGGTTATACTAAACACACATATTGGTAATCCAAAGATTTGCAATGAATAACAATACCAATAAGCCTAGGGATTTCCCTTTTGATTCATAAAACAAGTTTACGAATTGTACTTCCTTTAAACGAATGTAAAACATTGTTTCCTAGGATGATATCTTCACCCATACCCATACACATAATCACAATAGCATTCATACAATTATGTTGATGTCTTATATACGAAGTTCAAAAGATAGACGTTATACTTCGTATTGTAATTCCTTAATACTATGTCTAATTAGAGTATAATCATTCACAGCTTCCCAGTTATGTTTTCAATATGCACGACTTGAAAGATACGTTATGAATGAAACAGTTCAAGTCAAATATTACTAACCTCAAGTGGAAGGATGTTGTCGTCGATGTAGCTCTTTACTTCTTCACATTCTTCAAGTCTTCACGTAATACTTGTAAGTCTCAAATCCTAGTAACTTTCTAGCTAACCTATACGAAGTTGACTCCGGTAAATAATCAAGCGACTCTTTTGGTGTGATGATAAGATGCACACAAAACACTTGCAAGTATACAAGGTCAAGATTTATAATATAGTGATGAGTAGGGGTTTGTCCACAGGGAGAGGAGCATACAAGAAGTTTTCCTAGGCTAACAATGGTGACAATGCACTATGGCAGTGAGCTAAGGGCATGTAAAGTAAATGGCATACAGACAAGAATGCAAGGTAAGTAAAGAAAAACAGACAATAACCAAGGCTTGGAAGGTAAAGCAGCAAAGAAACAGCCAAGAAAAGCAGCAAATAACCAAGGCTTGGCAGCCAAGGGCAGGGTGAGGATTATGCACTGACTTCAGTGCACAAAAGCTACAAGGTGCAAGAAAATAAAAAGCAAGAAAATTAACTAAATTGCAAACACACAGGACTTGAAAATATAAGTGACTGAAAGGGAATTGGTGGGTAAGCCAAGGCTTATGATCCACCTTGTATCTAATCAAGTGACATGTTTCTAGGTTATGTTCATTCCTAAGCATACAACTAGAAATGAAAGAACACCAACTTGCTCACTAGTCTACCCCTAGTATTGGCTGTCTTTTGACAATACAGCCAATCACAGGCTCTATGAGCATTGGCATCTCTCATTTGCACAATCAAAAACATACAGGGAAGAACTATCCTAGCTCATTTACACTTGACAGTGCACAAGGCTTCACTGAGCCTTGGCCTGAAGCTGATTAGCTCATGCTAACCATGTATAAAACATTCACATTCATCATATGATATAAATTAGACACAATCAGCAACATATCAAATAACTAAAACATATGCAATACTCCACTGTTAACTGACAAGCACTGAAATTTTAAGTTCATAAAAATTTGTCTCAAATTCTCTACTGGCTAGTCCAGAGAGGTACATAGTGTCTTCTACACACTTCACCCAACACCCATTTATACCCAATACATATAATTTTGGTTTTCCCCAATTTTTTCCCAAAGTCAGTAGAACTAGGGTTTGGTGAAAAAATTGATTTACCTACTGTTGATGAGATACTCGCTCCATCTCGCCGACCCAATCTTCTCCTGCTTCTTCTAGTTCCTCTCGAGCTCCAATTGATGCTTTAATCATCATTTATATCACCAATTTCTCACCTAGGGTTTCAGGCAGAGAGATGAGAAATTGAGGTTGTAAATGATGATTAAAGAGATGGTACGTGATGGGTTTAGGTAGAATAGAGTTGGGGAGAAATTAGTGGAGTGATTTGGGGTGAGGTGGTGGTGATGGAGACGGGCATGGTGGTGGTACGGGGCATGGCGGTTCTGCAGAGGGGGTGATGGAGGAGATGGTTCGATGGAGAAGGGAAGGGTGCGTTTGGTTGAGGTGTAGGTGCTCGGTCGCTAGGGTGTGAGGCGAGTGTATCGAGTGTGATGATCTGCGACGCTGCGCCGTGGGATAGGGAGATGAAAGATCAATCGGACGGTGAGATGAAGTGAAGCTTGTAGCGACCGCTGGATTTTTTTATACAACGAAGTTAACGACTCTAGATGGGGTTAGGTGTTGTAGTGTAAGGCGGAGATATCAAACGTTGATGAACAGCAAGGGAGCGACCGTTGGATTCAACAACCATCTAATCTGAAGGCTTGGAATTTCAGCGCTGTGGTGCTTGGCAGAGACTTCAGATTTTGATGCTCTATGAAGGAGCGACCATCGGATGCTTCTGGGAACTGATCTGACGGCTGAAAACGGAGGCGCTTTTGTGTGTAGAAAATGAGGTTGTGCGCACCATTCTTCGCGGCTTCCTTGCGTAATTTCTCCTGGCTTTTCACTACTTTTCTGCTCTTTTCGCTCCGCGACTCATCCGAACTTTATTTATTACCTAAAAATGCAAAATTAATTAATAAAAATATTTATTCTTGAAAACAATGAAAATACAGAATATGGGATAAAATGTAGAATTCATGCACAAAAGATGAGTTAAAATGCCAACAAAAAGGGATAAATATATACAATATTTGGCACTCATCAAATACCCCCAAACCTGAATTTTACTTGTCCTCAAGTAAAACAAAACTAAGGAAATCCTAACTATACCACTGTCGCTGGTCTCTCGAATGCATTTAGCGTATGCACTAAGCCTTTTAAACCACTGAGTGTCCCTAGTGGACGAGTTGAAGTCTCGTGAAGGTTTGCTTAGAACGTACCTACAAAGTTCTAGGTCAAAATATAAGCTCAGATTCCATCAAATGTGACATGTGCAAAACAGTTAAGCTCACAGCAAAATGGAGATGTCAATCTAGCTATCGAAGGCACAATCCTAGCACTGATAACAAAAAGGACATGTGATAAGAGTGTAAAGTGTATCTACACATGTGTAAAGAAAGATCTGAAGTCATGACTACTAATCACCAAGAGATAGTTTCTCAGGCTAAGAACTGAGGTCGAAATCTAGCTAGCTGTCCGGACTTTACGAGAATTGTGAATGAGTTGGAGGTATTTCACAATTACTCGCGTTGTACATCAATGGCATACACCCTCCTTGCTTATTACAAAAAACAACAAAAGATGACTTTACATGACTCTTATTTACATTGACTATTCTCTTTTATTTTTGGAACAAGAGATGATGGAATTGATAAATACTTGATTTTTTTGTATTTTTCTGATATTTTTTTTTTTTTTTCTGAATATATACATCGTTTTTTTTTTTTTTTTTTTTTTTGATAAGGAAACACTTTTGATACAATACAAAAGGAAACAAAAGATTACATGACACTTTGCAAGAGGTAGCCCTTTTTGATGCACCCAGTTAAATTCGATGGTTGTCTTTCTTAATGTAACCTCCACCTTCTATCCCAACCAACCAAAGAACAAGCTAGTCAAGTTTCGTTCAGTATTCTAAAGTGATTGGCAATCGTAACTTCCTATCAAACACCTTGAAGATCGAGGCCATACATGTATTGGTAGATCGTGCGCGTGCAAATTTCTTATCACTATGTGAATTGTGCTAGAATCAGGGTGCCTAAATATCTAGACTAAGACTCCTAATAAAAATACATATTTGCACAAGAGTCAACATTTCAAGGTAAATGAGCTCCATTTTTATGATTTTTTTCATTTTTAATTTTTTTGAATTTTGATTTTTAATTTTTTTTTGGAATTTTTCAATTTTTTCAAAAAGAAGAAGGAGTTCGTTTTCAATTATGGCAAATTATCATGGTATCTACTCTATACCCCCAAACCTAAACTAAACATTGTCCTCAATGTTTCAAAATATGGAAAGAATTATAAAACAATATATGAAGAGGAACATGCTGAGTAGAGTAAAAGGAGAGAGAATACCCGATTGTACGGTGGAGCTCGATTAAAACTCCGTTATTCAAGGCAAAAATCCATCATATTAGCAGTCACAATGGATGAGCACAAAATATACACAAAAGGAAATTTAACTAACACATTATCTACAAGAAAATTTGGTTTTTAATGGGATTGGACTTTTTGGAAAAAATTTGGTTTTGTTGGGAGACAAATTTGGTTTTGATGGGAAAACGAAAATTTTGGTTTTTAGGGAAACATTTGGAAAACTGTTTGGTTATTTAGGGAAAGAGTGGACCAGTTTAGTCCACATAGACTGGGTCCTCCAGGTCGGTTGTTTCAATGTCGGGTGGAAATGGCTCAAGGAATGGCTTTAATCTCTGCCCGTTGACTTTGAAAACGTTCTTGTTGGAGACATCCTCCAGCTCTACAGCTCCATGAGGAAAAACTGTGCGTACTAGGTACGGACCCTTCCATCTGGAACGCAGTTTTCCTGGAAAAAGATGTAATCGGGAGTCATACAGCAAGACTTTCTGACCAGGAGTGAAGGATTTGCGCAGAATACGCTTATCATGAAATATCTTCATCTTCTGCTTGTACAGCTTGGCACTGTCATAAGCCTCATTTCTCAATTCTTCCAACTCGTTGAGTTGAAGTTTCCTTTGAATTCCAGCTTCGTCCAGAGAAAAGTTCAGCTCTTTGATTGCCCAGTAGGCACGATGTTCTAATTCCACAGGTAGATGGCACGGCTTTCCATACACTAGACGATAGGGGGACATGCCAATTGGTGTCTTATAAGCTGTTCTATAGGCCCATAAAGCATCATTCAATCTCAATGACCAATCTTTCCTGGACGGGTTGACCGTCTTCTCCAGAATGTGCTTAATTTCCCTATTAGACACTTCCACTTGTCCACTAGTCTGAGGGTGGTACGGAGTAGCAACCTTGTGAGTTATGCCATACTTGCGTACTAAAGACTCAAAGTACTTGTTACGAAAATGTGAACCGCCGTCACTGATGATAGCTCTAGGGGTACCAAAACGTGCAAATATTTTCCTTTAGAAATGAAAGTACCACCTTGTGGTCATTTGTTCTGGTTGCTATGGCTTCTACCCACTTAGAAACGTAATCAACTGCGACTAGGATGTACAACTTGCTGTCAGACATGGGAAATGGACCCATGAAGTCTATCCCCCAAACATCAAAAATCTCCACAATCAAAATGGGGTTCAATGGCATCATGTTTCTCCTCGAAATGCTTCCTAGCTTTTGACAGCGTTCACAAGCAACACAATAATCATGGCAATCCTTGAACAATGATGGCCAATAGAATCCACACTGCAAGATCTTTGCAGCGGTTTTCTTGGCACTGAAATGGCCTCCACATGCTTGGTCATGACAGAAAGATATCACATCTTTCTGTTCAGTGTTGGGGACACATCTCCTAATGATTTGGTCTGGACAGTACTTAAACAAATATGGGTCATCCCAAAGGAAATGTTTGACTTCAGCCAGGAATTTAGAGCGGTCTTGTCTCGACCAACGTGAGGGCATCCTACCTGTAGCGAGGTAGTTAACAATATCAGCAAACCAAGGAAGGTCTGAGATAGACATCAGCTGTTCATCTGGGAATGATTCTCTAATCAGCTCAATTCATCAATAGACTCTAAAGTTAATCTAGACAAATGATCAGCAACCACATTCTCACAACCTTTCTTATCACGGATTTCGAGATCGAATTCCTGTAATAAGAGTATCCATCGAATAAGGCGAGCTTTAGCATCCTTCTTGGAAAGAAGATACTTCAAAGCCGCATGGTCTGTGTATATGATGATCTTAGACCCTATCAGATAAGATCTAAACTTGTCTAATGCGAAAACGACGGCAAGCAATTCCTTCTCGGTAGTTGAATAATTGAGTTGGGCATCATTAAGGGTTTTGCTAGCATAGTATATCACATATGGTAGTCTATCAACTCGCTGTCCTAAAACAGCACCAACAGCATAATCAGAGGCATCACACATAAGTTCGAACGGAAGCTTCCAATCGGGTGGTCGGACTATAGGAGCGGTGGTGAGAAGGGTTTTTAATTCCTCCCATGCCTTCACACAAGCAGCATCGAAATTGAAGGCAACATCTTTGGAGAGAAGACTGCACAGAGGTCTGGAGATTTTGCTGAAATCTTTGATGAATCGCCGGTAAAAACCAGCATGACCTAGAAATGATCTGATCTCCTTCACAGAGCAAGGTTGTGGTAGATGTTGAATGAGGTCAACTTTAGCTTTATCCACTTCAATTCCTTTCTCTGAGATGATGTGTCCTAGAACTATTCCTGAATTCACCATAAAATGGCATTTTTCCCAATTTAGAACAAGGTTCTTTTCTTTACATCTGGATATCACGAGGGCAAGATGCTTCAAACATTCGTCAAACGAGGAACCAAAAACAGAGAAATCATCCATAAAGATCTCGAGAAAACTATCTATCATGTCAGAAAAAATGCTCATCATGCAACGCTGAAAAGTAGCAGGTGCATTACACAACCCGAAGGGCATACGTCTATAAGCAAACGTCCCAAATGGACACGTGAATGTAGTTTTTTCCTGATCTTCCGGAGCAATGTGAATTTGGTTATAACCGGAAAAGCCATCTAGAAAACAGTAGTGACTGTGTCCAGACACACGTTCTAGCATTTGGTCAATGAAAGGGAGCGGGAAGTGATCCTTCCTTGTTACTGTGTTCAACTTCCTGTAGTCGATGCATACTCGCCATCCTGTGGTTGTACGAGTAGGGACTAATTCATTCTTGTCGTTCTGAACAACAGTAATGCCTGACTTCTTAGGCACAACTTGAATGGGACTAACCCATTTGCTATCGGGAATTGGGTATATGATACCCGCATCAAGTAGTTTCAGGATCTCTCCTTTGACTACATCTCTCATGTTAGGATTAAGTCTCCTTTGCATTTCCCTCGATGGTTTGGCATTCTCTTCAAGGTTAATGTGGTGCATGCAAATGGTGGGACTAATTCCTTTGAGATCTGAGATGGTCCATCCTAAGGCCTCTTTGTGTTCCTTAAGTACTTCTAAAAGCTTACTTTCCTGTTCCGTGTCTAAACATGATGAAATAATGACAGGTAAAGTATCAGAAGAACCTAGGAATGCGTACTTCAACGTACTAGGCAATGTTTTCAATTCAAGCTTGGGTGGCTCAACAATGGATGGAATAAGCTTGGAATCAGAGAATAGGGGTTGTTCCACTTCATATTTCCTTTCAGTGACGTCCATTTGAGGTACAGATTCGAGCAGAGATAGGACGTCACTACAGTATGCATCATCATAGAAATCAGGGTTAAAGTTCTCCATACATGCTTGAAAGGGGTCAACGGATAGAATGTTAGTCAACGAATCTTGCATTAATCCTTCAATCATATTAACTTCATGCACATCATCATCATCAAGATTCACAGGTTGTTGACTAATATCGAACACATTCAATTCTACCGTCATGTTACCAAAAGACAGTTTAACACTCCATTCCGACAGTTGATGATCGCGTTGGACGTAGCCAAGAAAGGACGTCCTAAGATGACAGGAATGTGACAGTCTGGGTTTTGTACAGGTTGAGTGTCTAAGACAATGAAGTCTACGGGAAAATAGAATTTGTCAACCTTGATCAAAACATCTTCACCACTCCACGAGGAATCTTGACAGATCGGTCTGCCAGTTGTAGAGTGATAGATGTTGGTTTCAACTCCCCAAGACCTAACTGCTCATAAACAGAATATGGCAGTAGGTTAACACTTGCACCTAGGTCTAATAACGCTTTATTGACCGTGTGTTCTCCTATAGTGCAAGAAATTGTTGGACATCCTGGATCCCTAAACTTGGGTGGAGTTTGTTTTTCAGAATGATGGAACTCACCTGCTCAGCTAAGAAAGCACGTTTTTGCACATTGAGCTTGCGCTTTTGAGTACACAAGTCTTTGAGGAATTTGGCATAAGCAGGGATTTGCTTGATTGCTTCAAGAAAAGGAATGTTGATGTTGACTCTCTTGAACAGATCTAACATCTCATTGTAATGGGTACTTTTCTGTTGATAGATCAATCTTTGAGGAAATGGAGCAACAGGAAGATGAGTTGGCAAAGGGACATTCACAGCAGTAGAATTGTCAGATTTTCCAACTTGCTCAGATTCTTTGGTTTTCTGGGGTTGTGGAGACACGTGGAATTTGTATCAGACTCATTAGGTTCGCCACGTTGTTCTCGATGACTTTACCACTTCGGAGGGTGGTAATGGCATGGATTTGATCAGGTGAGGTTTCAGTGCAGGATGTTGTGCCTGTTTGAAATATCCTCTTTGGATTTTGTTGGGGTTGGCTCGGAAGTTTACCCTTTTCTCTCTCACATATTTGATCCATCTTTTGATCTAGATTTTTCTGACTTTGCATCAAACTCTGGAACATTTCCTCTAGGTGGATAATCTCTTGTCGGTATTGTGTTGAGGATATGATTGTTGTTGAGAGTTTGATTGTTGTTGAGGGTTTCTCGGGTGTTGATAACCTTGATTGTTCTGATATCCATGATGTTTTGATAGCTCTGATTGGGTTGAGATGGTCCTCCTTGAGTGGGTCCTTTTGACCATGAAAAGTTAGGGTGGTTTCTCCATCCTGGATTGTAGGTCTGTGAATAAGGGTTATGCTCTGGTTTTGAAACATGGCATGTGCCTGTTCAAGCCTAGACTCCTGGACTGCAAGCAAATCTGGACAATTTTGGAATTGATGGTTGGGGTCGTTACAAGCAGCACAAACAGATGAAGCGACATGTTCTCGGAGAGTAGTGGTGGAAGGTTTTGAATTTTTATGTAGTTCTAACTCTTCTAATCTCCTAACTATTGATGCCATGTTTGCTCTACCCTCAAAATCCGCTTCAATCCTAAAAGCCTTTGCTTCGGATGTAGTCTTTCTGGTTTCACGGATGGATTCCCACTGTTGCGTCTTTTCAGCTACTTCAAAAGAAGTCCCAAGACGCGTCAGCAGTTTTATCTACGAATAGACCATTACACATCGACTCAACCGTTGTTCGGGTGGACACATCTAGACCTTCATACAAAATTTGCACAAGTCTCCATTTTTCAAAACCATGATGGGGACATTGGAGCAATAATTCATTGAATCTCTCCAGGTATCTAGCTAAGGTCTCACCTTCTAATTGCACAAAGCTATTCAGACTTTGACGAATTGTCGCAGTCTTGTGGTTCGGGAAAAACTTTTTGAAAAACTCCTTTATGAGGTCATCCCATGTCATGATGGATTGAGGCTGTAAAGCATAGAGCCAGGCCTTTGCCTTATCTTTCAGGGAGAAAGGAAAAAGCCTTAACTTCAGGGTTTCGTCGGTCATTTGAGTGAAACGCAGAGTTCCACAAATTTCCTCGAATTCTCTCACGTGGTGGTACGGGTTTTCATTCTCAACACCTCTAAAAATAGGAAGCATCTGTATTGTGCTAGATTTCAGCTCATAATGGCCATTAGCCTCGGGCAGCAAAATACAAGAAGGTTGACTGGCTCTAGTTGGGTACATATAATCCTTGAGGGTACGGGTTCTCCCATTGTTTCTGGTTGATCTGGACTGTCTCCCTCAGAACTTAGAATTTCGATAGGTTCGTCTGGGTTAATTCTAACAAGTCTGTTTGTCTGGTCTCTGTAGGTCACAATCATGTCCTAGTAGGTACCTTAACTAACATGTTGGTCAGACAGAGCAATCGGAAACAATTTGGCCCAAGGGTTATGAAGATTTGGTTTTGAATGGGTTTTGGTTTAAAGAAGGGTTTTGTTTTTGGTTTAAAAATTTTGGGCTTTGAAAATTTTGAACTAAACCTAGCATAAATTATCACAACTCATAAAAGAAAATAAAAACAATAATAATAATTAAAAAAACCCATAAAAGAAAAAAGAAAATAAAAGAAAAATAAAAAAAAACAAAAAAAAAAAAATAATTACATCCCAAAAAAAAAAAAGAAAAAGAAAATAAAAATTATTACAATCCCAAAAATAATTAATTAAATTATTACAAGCCCAAATTTGAATTTAAATGAGGCCCAAGTGGGTTAACTCATGGGTTAGGCTTACTTGTTTTTGGAGGGAAGCCCAAAAATAGGCTTTTAGTCCCCTTTTAGTTGCAAGCCCAGTTGGGCTTTAGGATCGTCCTAGCAGCTCACGTCCAAGCCCAGCAACAGGTGGAGCAGAGCCCAGCAGCAGCAACGGAGCCCAGCTGAAGTTGCAAGCCCAAGAGCAGAAGTTGCAAGCCCAGCAGAAGTTGAGGTTACTGAGCCCAGCTCAGTTGGTTCAAGCCCAGTTCAGAGATTGTTGCACAAGCCAGCAGAAGAGGTTGGCAGCAGGCCTGGCAGCATCAGTTGGGCAAGTGGCCAGCAAGTTGGAAGCAAGTTGAAGGCAGCAGCAGTGGCAGCTTCAGTTGGCAGCAAGCTTGGCAACAGCACAACAGCAGCAGCAGCTTCAGCAAACACTTGCAGCAGCAGCTAGGCAGCATCAGTTGCAGCAAGCAACAGCAACAGCAGCAACTTGGCAGGGCCAACAACAGCAGCAGACTCTGAAAACTTCAAAAATATGGCAGCCAGCTCCCCGGCAGCGGCGCCAAAAACTTGGTGTGATGATAAGATGCACACAAACACTTGCAAGTATACAAGGTCAAGATTTAATAAAATGTGAGTAGGGGTTTGTCCACAGGGAGAGGAGCATATAAGAAGTTTTCCTAGGCTAACAATGGTGAATGCACTATGGCAGTGAGCTAAGGTGTAAAGTATGGCATACAGACAAGAATGCAAGGTAAGTAAATAAAAACAGACAATAACCAAGGCTTGGAAGGTAAAGCAGCAAGAAACAGCCAAGAAAAGCAGCAATAACCAAGGCTTGGCAGCCAAGGGCAGGTGAGGATTATGCACTGACTTCAGTGCACAAGCTACAAGGTGCAAGAAAATAAAAGCAAGAAATTAACTAATTGCAAACACAGGACTTGAAAATATAAGTGACTGAAGGGAATTGGTGGGTAAGCCAAGGCTTATGATCCACCTTGTGTCCTAATCAAGTGACATGTTTCTAGGTTATGTTCATTCCTAAGCATACAACTAGAAATGAAGAACACCAACTTGCTCACTAGTCTAACCCTAGTATTGGCTGTCTTTTGACAGTACAGCCAATCACAGGCTCTATGAGCATTGGCATCTCTCATTTGCACAATCAAAAACATACAGGGAAGAACTATCCTAGCTCATTTACACTTGACAGTGCACAAGGCTTCACTGAGCCTTGGCCTGAAGCTGATTAGCTCATGCTAACCATGTATAAACATTCACATTCATCATATGATATAAATTAGACACATCACAACATATCAATAACTAAAACATATGCAATACTCCACTGTTACTGACAAGCACTGAAATTTTAAGTTCATAAAATTTGTCTCAATTCTCTACTGGCTAGTCCAGAGAGGTCATAGTGTCCTTCTACACACTTCACCCAACACCCATTTATACCCAATACATAATTTTGGTTTTCCCCAATTTTCCCCAAAGTCAGTAGAACTAGGGTTTGGTGAAATTGATTTACCTACTGTTGATGAGATACTCGCTCCATCTCGTCGACCCAATCTTCTCCTGCTTCTTCTAGTTCCTCTCGAGCTCCAATTGATGCTTTAATCATCATTTATATCACCAATTTCTCACCTAGGGTTTCAGGCAGAGAGATGAGAAATTGAGGTTGTAAATGATGATTAAAGAGATGGTACGTGATGGGTTTAGGTAGAATAGAGTTGGGGAGAAATTAGTGGAGTGATTTGGGGTGAGGTGGTGGTGATGGAGACGGGCATGGTGGTGGTACGGGGCATGGCGGTTCTGCAGAGGGGGTGATGGAGGAGATGGTTCGATGGAGAAGGGAAGGGTGCGTTTGGTTGAGGTGTAGGTGCTCGGTCGCTAGGGTGTGAGGCGAGTGTATCGAGTGTGATGATCTGCGACGCTGCGCCGTGGGATAGGGAGATGAAAGATCAATCGGACGGTGAGATGAAGTGAAGCTTGTAGCGACCGCTGGATTTTTTTATACAACGAAGTTAACGACTCTAGATGGGGTTAGGTGTTGTAGTGTAAGGCGGAGATATCAAACGTTGATGAACAGCAAGGGAGCGACCGTTGGATTCAACAACCATCTAATCTGAAGGCTTGGAATTTCAGCGCTGTGGTGCTTGGCAGAGACTTCAGATTTTGATGCTCTATGAAGGAGCGACCATCGGATGCTTCTGGGAACTGATCTGACGGCTGAAAACGGAGGCGCTTTTGTGTGTAGAAAATGAGGTTGTGCGCACCATTCTTCGCGGCTTCCTTGCGTAATTTCTCCCGGCTTTTCACTACTTTTCTGCTCTTTTCGCTCCGCGACTCATCCGAACTTTATTTATTACCTAAAAATGCAAAATTAATTAATAAAAATATTTATTCTTGAAAACAATGAAAATACAGAATATGGGATAAAATGTAGAATTCATGCACAAAAGATGAGTTAAAATGCCAACAAAAAGGGATAAATATATACAATATTTGGCACTCATCATCTTTAAATGAGTTTTGATTCTCTAAAATATTACAACCAAACTTGACATACCAACGCTTGGTGGGTTTAACCGAGCTATGCTCTAACAATCTCCCCCTTTGTCAATTTTAGTGACAAAACTCTTACATCATATGGATAAACAAATTACAAGAATTCATTACACATACGCTTGATTCTGAGTTTCAACAACATAATAACTTGTATACATTTAATCCATAAAATGCCGCTGTTGATATTATAATAACAAAGCTAATACTCCCTCTAAAGGTAAGATAGGTATATTTTCAATCCGCACGTCTTTGTTCTTTTGTAGTTCATGTAACTACAAGTATCAATATGATATGCTACCCCCCCTTAATCTATGCTTTACTCTTTCATTAGATATAAATTTAAGCACCATTGTCCTTTCCTTAGTGATACCATATATTTCTACCCCTTTTTGTCACAAAATGACAAAGGTACGAGCAAATAAAGGACAAACCGAAAGGATCTTACAAATCTCACAAGACTTGCAAAACCTATAAGAGTTAAGCACGAGGGTTCCACACACCAATTTTGATAACCAATATCAAAACCGAAACTACGAAGTAATTTTGTTTTGATATGTTACCAAGGAAACAATTGCCCGAAGCAATTTTCCCTAATAGTTTAGCAAACCAAAAATTGACTAAGCACTTTAGTACCTTTGCTAAACCGATTGTACAAATACAATCGCTTGTTCGATAAGACCAAAATAAAGATCATAATTAACTTTATTTTTCTCATCAGGCTCTAATTATTCAAATAATAACTTAGACCTTTCACTTTTAAACAATACAAATACTAGGTTAGTTAACTAGCATTTGTTGTTAAGGCATTCGATTAGACTTGAATAACCGAAACCTCCACTTTGATAAGTCTAACTAAGATCAGAATTAACTTAGTTTCTCTTATCCGAAATCGAATTGGACTAAACAATTCATCCCGAAAACTCTTTTGTTAAGCCATAAACAATTAATACAAACCAAATAAATCAACTTGCATAATTATTTACCTCAACCGGAAGCAATTGAAACAAACATAGACATTATAGTACCGCAATTTCACCGAATGAAAACTCTTTTGTTAAGCCATAAACAACTAATACAAACCAAATAAATCAACTTGCATAATTATTTACCTCAACCGGAAACAATTGAAACAAACATAGACATTATAGTACCGCAATTGCACCGAAATTTTGTAAGCCTAAACAGTTGATACCAAACAATAAAGCAAGATAACAATAGTTTTTCTTAATCGGAAACAATTGAATCACACACACATCCATGCACAAATAATGAAATAAACATCAATTGTACCGAAATTTATTTAAGCAAAAGCAATAAATATATGCAATAAAATCAGGCTTTTCTTAATTGTGAAATACCTCCATTTCTCCGCAATAAAATCAGGCTTTTCTTATTGCAATAAAATCAGGCTTTAGTTAAGCAAAAGCAGGCTTTAGTTGGAGGTATTTCACAATTACTCACCAATGAGTTGCAATAAAATCAGGCTTTAGTTAAGCAAAAGCAATAAATATATGCAATAAAATCGGTTTTAACTAATGCGATGCAAAATTTGAAACCCCAAAACACATATGCTTTTATGTTAAACCAAATGATTCAACATATTGTGACTTTTTCACATATTTGTTTCAATCGGAACCCCTTATGATCCTTTGATAAAGCCTACCAACATGGGGTAGAACTCAATCCCGCTAAACCAAAAAGTCACCCAAACCATAAGGGTTCACACAATATGAGATCGAATATCAAGGTTATGAAAACCAAAATCAATCATCCCATAAACATACATAGCAATAAAATAAAGCATTCAAGCACAGGTTATGTAATCGAAAACTATCACAAGAAAAATTATAAACTAATAATTTTATTCATAAATAAGATAGTTTTATTCATAATAAACCTTATACAATTATTGAAAGAAATCAAAAACTGATGTCTATTCTCTTGATTAAGTATTACATCATATAACTTAATCTCTAGTGGTGCTCTTGTTGTTCACTGAGGTTTCTTCAGTGTCCAAACTTTTGAAGCATGTCTCAAGAGACTTGTCTGCAACCATTTTCTGTTTTTCGAGATCTTTAATTTGAAGCTTTAAATCTCCAAATTCACTTTTCATCTCTTTTGTTCTAACTTTTATTTCAACCCGATCTTGATCCAAAGTAAAAAGATTTCCTATGAGTTCTTCAAACCCATGCATAACTTCACGCATACCATCCGTGGGAAACCACTTGGTAAGATCTGAATGATTGAACGCAAAAAGACATGACTCTTCTTGAGATTGATCAGGGTTAGGATCAGAATCGATTCTTGAGACAATCTTCCTGATTCTTCGTTTTGAGACAAAACTGTTTGGACCCAAAATTACTTTTGGCGCAAACACGATGAACGATGATGATTATTAAGAATTAAGGTAAAATTAGGGTTAAAAATGAATCGAATGAAAAACAAAAAAAACAAGGAATTTAACGTGGTTCGGCATTGTGCCTACGTCCACGGATGAATTTCCCTAAGGAGAGTATTTTATTTTATTGATTTCATTACAATGGTTTTCTCTCTAGGAATTTTTCCTCCTCTCCCCCTATTAAGGTTAACATCCCTTGTATTTATACAATTGTTCCCACTTACACTGCAAGTAATCTGGATGTTCTAGAATCTTTTATTCGGGTCGTGAATACGGGTTGGCGGAAACGAATCAGTGAGATGGGACGCTCGGCATGGGCCAAAAAATGACTCTTCTAGTAAGGCTTAGGTTAGCTAATATTGGCACCCAAATATTATGGTACAAACATCGCCCCTTCTCTAGATTCTCTTATCTATATTCAATCTTAATGAAGTAGGTGGTTTAATTTTATATATTGTTGTGCCCTAATTGTTAGTCTTTGTTTCTACTTTACTGAAATTGCAACTCAATCGTGATTTACCATCATACTCATCTGATTTCAATTAATATCACATGTTTGTCTTGTAATTACTGGTTTTTGATGCTGCCACATACACGCATCCATTACTGATTCGATTATCATCTGCATACTTATCTTCTTTCCTGATCATATGTGTTATTTCATGCGTACTATTTCTTAGGTGTCTGTTTCTACAGGTTTCTTTCCAAGCTGTCATGGCTAAGGTGTCTTTACTACTCTGTGGGTATCCATCTGTCTCTAATTCATCAACTGTTAAGCTTGCCTGCTTTGGTATCGCGGAAGAAGTATATCTATATTACATATGTTCTATCCCATAATACATAAGAAATTGCCCCTGTTTGTATTTCTTATTGTTGGTAATATCTGGTCTATTTTCAAGATGGCATCTTCCTCTCAAGAATTGAACCAAATAACCCAACAACTCTCTACATCATCTGTCAAAGATTTTGCATCACCAGTTCGTGTTATTGAAGTCGAAGAAGATGAGATTCAAGCGGGATTCAATCAATGGACAAACAGGGTGATTATTAAAGTCTTTCATGAGAAGCCAATTAGACTTGGAGATGCTAAGAGATTTGCAACTAGATATTGGAAAGGCTATGGGGAATTTGAGTTCTCTTTTGAAGCAGTGAATATCTTTGTTATCACTTTTGAGAATTTGAGAGACAAAAAAGACTTATTATCAAAAGATTACACCTCTCTGGATGGTCATCTCACTCTGGTAAGAGAATGGAATCCAGGTTTAACACTGGAGGATGTGGATTTTAGTACTGTTAAAGTTACATATGAAATACAAAATATGCCTAGAGAGTATCAGACTCCTAAGTTGAATGAAGGATTGCAAAGTTAGTAGGAGGAGATATTTTAGCTGAGAACAACTTTGTTTCAATCAGTGGAACAACTACAATTACAACCAGGCAAGTGAAATGATCGATTCAATTTTCGTCTCCTTAATCAAATGATATGACTCGTTCCTGTTAACTTAGAGAGGATAGATTCACCATGTTTGCTTGTATAAAAAGAAGCACTATTTTCATGCTTTACCCTGACACCAAACCCTGTAGTTTCTGAAATCCGCGACTCAACTAAATGAAGTGCAAAAGCAACCTTCTTTGGAAGGAGGAGTTGATGCCGGTATGAGACGGGAAGTCACACGGTTGCAGAGCGAAAATGCTAAATTGACTGCTGCTTTGAGGGTGCTGACTGAAGATCTGGCTGACTCCAAATCCCGTGAATTGCAGCTGAAACTATACTTGGATGAAATTAGAGGTGTACTTCCAGATTCTTGGGGGTACTGACTTGCTTCTCGGCAGTAAAACTTGGTAGGGGTAGTCTTAACTTTTGCTTATTCCACCTTTTGCAGAAATTTTCTCCATTGTCAGACTGCATTTCTGGACTCTCCAGTAGAGTTCATGTCTAAGAATATCGGCGTATTTTGGGCGTGAACGTACTCTTGTACATGAAGTACTGTTTAGTGTGCATAATGCTCGGTGTCGGTAAAAACTATATGTAGTTACTTGTGAAGTAATAGCCTTTGTAAGGATATTAATCTTTTGTCGAAAGAAATTAAGATGGATGGATAACTCCGTTGATTGCAGATCTGAAACGCTTGTATGAGTCTTGTCTTATGGAGTATTATATTCGCCCCCACTAGCATATACGACTACGAAGAAGCGACTAAAGTACTCGTCTATGCTAGTAAATTTTCTTCTTCATGTGTTGTCGATGCTCACCGTATGCTGGAGGATCTCTCTAAGAGTAATCAAACTCGATCATGTTGTGGATAGTAAAGATTAGTTATAAAAGCTCAACGGCCCTTTCGATCTTGTTGTGGTCAAAAACACAGCAACACGAACCTAGCTATAAAAAGCTTATTATCGAACTTCTCGATCTTGTTGTGGACAGAAATCAACACAACAACACGAACCTAGCTACAAAAAGCTTATCGAACTTGAGATCAAGTTGTGGATTAAAAATCAACACAACAGCACGAACCTATCTATAAGAAGCTTATCGAACTTCTCGATCTTGATCAAGTTGTGGATTAAAAATCAACACAACAGCACGAACCTAGCTACAAAAAGCTTATCGAACTTCTCGATCTCGATCAAGTTGTCGATTAAAAATCAACACAACAACACGAACCTAGCTATAAAAAGCTTATCGAACTTCTCGAATTAACACTGGTATGCATAAATTAAGTCGTCTGCTGTAGTGTAGTTACCCGAATTAACCTGTACATGCTAGTAATTTCTCCATCCTATCACGTTGTTGGTGCTCGAGTCCGTATGATAGTTACCAACGATCTTGCTTGTATAAAGACTTCAAGTGTGATGTAAGCTCTTTATAGCCAAATGATGAACATAGAAGGAAAACCAGACTGCATATTGTTATTTCGGAAAGGGAGCTTTATAGCCACAAACACTTTCTGGACGTGTTGACGCTGCAATACTCATACAATGGCATAAAACATGCCAGTGTTGCCAATGAACTAATAAGAATGATATGAAGGAAAATGACCTGAATGTTCACAAGCTCTTGTACATCTTCATGAGATACCCATTTTTCTTATAATTTACGGACTAGCTTGACGCTCTTGATGTCTTGGAAAATTGGTTGCTGTAGAGAGAAACCCACTTTTCCGTGTAATAGACATGTTGATGGACGAGCCTATAGGAGCGTCCGACCATATAACATAGTTGGCCGTCATTATTAACTTCAAGATATTCCCTGGACGACTCCTTGAAAGTGCAATTTATGAGATACGAGAATATGCTCCTTTCATTGTTCTCACTGAATGTTGTGCTATAACGGAGTGCTGCCCAACTCGCCCCTGAACATGTGGTTCAGAGTATTATGCAGCTCGCTCCCGAGTTATTTCTTATTTGCGCTTGTTAGGATTAATGTCTTAGGATTATCCTCACAAGACACTAATAGTTCTTTAGATCAACGTAGAACTAAAGAAAACAGAAATAAGATGCTCTAAACGAAACAAAGAAAGACACAAGATTTAACGTGGTTCGGCAAGATGCCTACGTCCACAAACGGCTACGGTCGACTCTTATCAGAACAAATTACAGAGAATTAAACCACAACTATGAGCAGCAGGTTGCTGTTCACAAACACCAAACTAATTCTCTATGAACAAACGTTCTAAACATTAAAATTCTCTAATTGAGAATTCTTCTCTAAACTGTGTTGTGTGTTTTTCCTTAGGACTTGTACACCTATTTATATAGGTTATAAACTTGAGTTCCAAGTATACGAGTTATACTAGGAAACCACAAACTTGAGTTCCAAGTATATGAATTATACTAGGAAACCTCAAACATAACTACATCAGGAAACTCCCTAACTTAGGCAAACAAGGAAACCTATAAAAGATTCTAGACTATTCTAGACTCTTCCTAAAACATCGACAACATAACAATTCTCCACCTTGCCGATATTTCCACCAAACTGATCTTGATCTTCATAAGTTAACCGTAGCCTCTAATGCCCCCAGGGCCTTAACAATGAGCAGTATTGATCAAGCTGAGACACCTCTCAAACTTTACCTTCGGAACGACTTTCGTCAACATGTCTGCTGGATTATCTTCAGTATCAACCTTCAATAGTTGTACTAATCCGTTATCAACCACTTCTCAAACTTTATGATAACGAACATCAATATGCTTGGTGTGTGCATGATAAACATGGTTCTTAGCTAAATGAATAGCACTTTGACTATCACAGTTCACAACAACAGTCCGTTGTATAATCCCCAAGTCTTTAACTAAACCACGAAGCCATAACGCTTCCTTAACAGCCTCCGTCACAGCAATATACTCTGCCTCCGTAGTAGACAAAGCTACGATTGGTTGTAACATAGACCTCCAACTGATAGGTCCTCCACTCAATGTAAAACAATACCCCGAAGTAGAACGACACTTATCCCTATCACCCGCATAATCAGAATCAACAAATCCACAGACCTTCAAATTCTGCTCCTTCTCAAACATTAAACCAATATCCAAGGTCCCTTGAAGATATCTCAAAATTCCCTTCACCGCATACCAATGTGCTCTCCCAGGATTAGCCATATAACGACTAACTAAACCAACTGCTTGTGAAATATCCGGAAGAGTACAAACCATAGCATACATCAAAGAACCTGCCGCATTAGCATAGGGAACCTTTGACATAAACTCTTTCTCCTTAGTTGTAGTAGGACACAACTGTTTTGATAACTTAACTGTCAGCGGTATTGGAACACTAATAGCTTTGGAGTTATGCATTCCAAAGCGACGAAGAACCTTCTCAAGATAGGATTTCTGAGTAAGGCATAACTTCCCCTTAGATCTATCTCGAGTAATCTCCATACCCAAAATCTTCTTAGCTGGACCCAAATCCTTCATCTCAAACTCTAAACTCAATTGCTTCTTTAAAACATCAATTTCTGACTTGCTCTTTGCAGCTATGAGCATGTCATCCACATAGAGTAAAAGATAAACAAAACTTCCATCTGGAAACTTCTTAAAGTACATACACTGATCGTATTTACTACGAGTATACATTTGCTGCAACATAAACGTATCAAACCTTTTGTACCATTATCTTGGCGATTTCTTCAAACCATACAATGATTTCTCAAGTCGACACACATAATCTTCCTTACCAGCAACTTCATAACCAATGGCCTGTGACATATAAATGTCTTCCTCCAAATTTTCATGCAAGAACGCTGTCTTGACATTTAATTGCTCGAGCTCCAAGTCAAGCTGCACCACAAATGCTAAAAGGACTCGGATAGAAGTGTGTTTAACTACCGGAGAGAAAACTTCATTATAATCTACACCTTCCCTTTGTGCATATCCCTTAGCCACTAACCTTGCTTTGTATCGTACACCACTAACGATACCCTTAGAATCTGGAATTCCATCCTTTACCGTATAGACCCACTTGCACCCAATCTTCTTTCGACCCTTAGGAAACTTAACAAGTTCCCAAGTGTGATTCTTGTGAATAGACTTCATCTCCTCATCCATGGATGTTTTCCACTCAATGACATGAGTATTACTCATTGCCTCCTCAAAGGTAAACGACTCATCCTCAAAAATAGATAATGCGTAAGACACATACTCATCAAAACCATAACGGACTGGTGCACGTCTCTCACGTTGAGACGTCAAGGACGGAATATTCTCAATTTGTTGTTGTGTAGATTCCTCACTAGGAACCTCAAACTCAACTTCATCTTCTACAAGAGTTTCTTCTTCTTCTTCTTCTATAGTAGATGAACTAGGAACTCTTTGCTCCACCTGCATCGAATCATCTTCAACACCGCTACTACTCTCACTTTCAATTTGAGAGTCCCAACCTGTGAACTTCTTTGAATCAAGCATCGCTTTTTCATTAAAGGTCACATCAAGAATGATGATGAACTTATTCAATTCTGGACATCATAGACGATATCCTTTCACACCTAATGGATAACCTAAGAAAATTGCTTTCTTAGCCCTAACATCTAACTTATCTTCTTTCACATGAAAATAGGCTGGACAACCAAACACCTTTAAATTAAAATAGTTCACGGGATTACCAGTCCATACCTCCATAGGTGACTTATACTTAATAGTTGTTGATGGTGATCGATTCACTAAATAGCACGCCTTATTCACTGCTTCATCCCACCAAATCTTGTCTAAACTTGTGTTTGACAACATGCACCGTGCTCTCTCAAGTAACGTTCGATTTATTCTCTCTGCTACTCCATTTTGCTGTGGTGTACCCTTGACTGTGAAGTGCCTAACGATACCTTGTTCCTCACAAAACTCCTTTAGTGGGTCTTCGACGTATTCACCGCCATTATCGGAACGTATCTTATTAACCACACGACCAAGTTGTTTCTCTATCATGGTCTTCCACTTCTTAAACACCTCGGTGACTTCATTCTTATGCTTCATGGTGTACAACCAAACTCTCCTTGAAAAGTCATCGATAAAGGTCACAAACCATCTAGCACCTCCCTTAGAAATTGTACGAGAGGGACCCCAAACATCCGAATGGATGTAATCTAACATACCCTGCGTGTGGTGTACAGCGGTACCAAAACTGCTCCTACATTGCTTCCCAAAGATACAATGCTCACAGAAATCAAGCTTGCAAGTCTTCTCACCACTAATCAGGCCTTTACTACTCAACACCGACATACCTTTCTCACTCATATGCCAAGACACATATGCCATAAACGTGTTGACTCCACCTGTTTCTCATCAATTGATTGAGAAACCATATCTCCACCACAAACTATATCTCCTTGTAGAAAATATAGATTACCATGTCTTTCACCGATCATCTTCAATCTACCATTGTAGAATACCTTCAAGAATCCATATTCAGCAACATACTTGTATCCAAATGATTCAAGTACTCCTAATGAAATTAAACTCTTCCTCAAATATGGAACATGTCTAACCTCTGAAAGTGTTGTGATAACACCATGCGAACGAACCTGTACCGTACCAACTCCAATTGTTTTGCAGGCATTAGAATTTCCCATCATAACAGTACCACCATTCACTTCTCTGTAAGTAGTGAAACAATCCTTTGAAGGACACATATGATACGAAGCACCAGAATCAAGCATCCAACCATCATTGAGATAACTCTTTGATGTAATGGTTAACACTTCTTCATCAAAACCACACATTGGGTCTTCTAAAACTTCACTTCCTTCAGCAACCAAAGCAACAATATTCTTCGAATCTAATTTCTCACATTCTCATCTCTTGCTTTAAGCTTGAGACAATCAACCCTAATATGACCAGTTTTTCGACAATAAAAAAAAACTTAATATCGCTCTTTTTGGAACGATTCTTTGACTTCGACTTCTTATTACCATTCTTTCCCCTATCAACAAACAAGCCTCGACTTGTGCTTCATCGCTGAACTATTACTTCCTTAATGCCTTAGCTTGTAAAGCAGAGACCACATCATCGAAAACCAACTTCTCTTCATCATCGCTGTCTTCATCGGTTTTCCCACTCAGCAAATAGTCAACGAAAGCATCATACGACTGAGGCAAAGAACATAATAATATCATGGATTTATCCGTATCAGAGATAGTGACACTGATATTAAACATGTTTCTACTGCTGGAACTCGCGTAGGACTCGAGTCGTCGCTACTGTTCTCCGCTCACGTAGAAATGTTTTAACCCTACTGCTAAAACTCGCGTAGGACCTGAACTATCGCTATTGTTCTTTGAGTAGTACATTTTTTCTGAAATCCCAGTGTTCTTTATGAAGAAAGATTAAATAGTGGTGGTAGAACTATAGTTACATCAGGCTGATAACCAATGTGACTGTCCTCAGAATGATTCTCTAAGCGATGACCTTGGATACGGCGTGCTCACGTCCTCGAGCTCGGTTGTGATAAAGGAACTATGCTCTCTTGCATGCATTTTCATAAGACAGGAAGCTTTGAAACTTTTGAATGCCAACACCAAAAATCAAGTGTGGATTGGATCGAGTAATGTTATGGACGCAGGTTGGATTGTTGAGCTGCTAATGACTGTAGTAAAGTGTTTTCATATCTCCACTGCTAGTCATGATAGTGAACTGTCTCTATGACCACATAGACGCGATTGTTTCTCAGCCATTTCTCATAATCGTATGATACTGCTGACATCCTCCATAATGTACGTTTCATCATGTTGCCTTATGAATTTTACTCGGGAAAGAAACGTATGATTTAATTCAGAGAATTAAATTTAAAATAATTTGGAGAGATTTAAAAATTGAAACGTATGCTTTAATTCAGGGAATTAAATCAAAAATAATTTGGAGAGATTTAAGGGAAAAAAACGTATGTTTTAATTCAGGGAACTAAATCAAAAATAATTTAGAGAGGTTTAAGGGAAGAAACGCATGCTTATCTCTCTCTGCGTGTGTTATGCTAGTTGCTGGTTTGAGCTGAATGCTTCCAAGCCCGTTGCTATGTTGATCTCATCGAACTCGGTTGCTGCATCCACTGCCGCCTTCACTCTCATTCCATTCTGTATGTAAACATAGAGTTTTTTCGAGCGACGTGGTTAATCGGAGCTTCTGGTTGATTCTGGCCCCACCATTTAAAATTTCAGCAAATAAAATTAAAATAAATTTTTTTATCCCATAATATATTATTCAACCAATCACATTAAAGAAAAATATATTATCTTAAAATAATTAAATCTTAATTAGATGCTAACATTACAATACATGGTATTACCTAAAACAGTCAAATCCTAACATAAATATATATAATAAATAAAAATAAAATATATCACGATTTTATCATCATAACATGATTAAATCAATCATAAAACTTTTAAGAAAATGTCCAATGTCCGATTACATTTATTTAACAAATCAAACTAATTATAATTACATTTATGTTAATAATTAAACAAATGCTAATCTTAAATTACATTTGAAATCATGATTAAAAACAATTAAAAAATAAAAATAACAATAATAATTATTACAATTTTGATTGAGATGAATTTAAAAATTGATTGATTAAATTCTTGTCAATAATTAAAAACTAAATCCAAAATACCTGGAATGATGGTCGGTTATCCGTAGATCAGCGCAATCCCCCTATTCAAGATTCACGCAGAATTATAAGAGATCGAGTAGGAAGAGGGTCACTACATCTCTTATATGCATGGGAAATTGTTTCTACTGCCGGAACTCGCGTAGGACTCGAGTCGTCGCTACTGTTCTCCGCTCAGGTAGAAATGTTTTAACCCTACTGCTAGAACTCGCGTAGGACCCGAACTGTCGCTACTGTTCTTTAAGTAATACATTTTTGCTGAAATCCCAGTGTTCTTTATGAAGAAAGATTAAAGAGTGGTGGTAGAACTGTAGCTACATCAGGCCGATAACCAATATGACTGTCCTCAGAATGATTCTCTCTAAGCGATGACCTTGTCCTCGAGCTCGGTTGTGATAAAGGAACTATGCTCTCTTGCATGCATTTTCATAAGACAAGAAGCTTTGAGACTTTTGAATGCCAACACCAAAAATCAAGTGTGGATTGGATCGAGTAATGTTATGGACGCAAGTTGTATTGTTGAGCTGCTAATGACTGTAGTAAAGTGTTTTCATATCTCCACTGCTAGTCATGATAGTGAACTGTCTCTATGACCACATAGACGCGATTGTTTCTCAACCATTTCTCATAATCGTGTGATACTGCTGACATCCTCCATAATGTATGTTTCATCATGCTGCCTTATGAATTTTACTCAGGAAAGAAACGTATGATTTAATTCAGAGAATTAAATTTAAAATAATTTGGAGAGATTTAAAAATTGAAACGTATGCTTTAATTCAGGGAATTAAGTCAAAAATAATTTGGAGAGATTTAAGGGAAGAAACGTATGTTTTAATTCATGGAATTAAATCAAAAATAATTTAGAGAGATTTAAGGGAAGAAACACATGCTTATCTCTCTCTGCGTGTGTTATGCTAGTTGTCGGTATGAGCTGAATGCTTCCAAGCCCGTTGCTATGTTGATCTCATCGAGTTGCTGCAGCGACTGCCGCCTTCACTCTCATTCCATTCTCTATGTAAAAATAGAGTTTTTTCGAGTGACGTGGTTAATCGGAGCTTCTGGTTGATTCTGGCCCCACCATTTAAAATTTCAGCCAATAAAATTAAAATAAAATCTTTTTATCCCATAATATATTATTCAACCAATCACATTAAAGGAAAATATATTATCTTAAAATAATTAAATCTTAATTAGATGCTAACATTAAAATACATGGTATTACCTAAAACAGTCAAATCCTAACATAAACATACATAATAAATAACAATAAAATATATCACGATTTTATCATCATAACATGATTAAATCATCATAAAACTTTTAAGAAAATGTCCAATGTCCGATTACATTTCTTTAACAAATCAAACTAGTTATAATTACATTTACAAGACGTTAATAATTAAACAAATGCTAATCTTAAATTACATTTGAAATCATGATTAAAAACAATTAAAAAATAAAAATAATAATAATAATAATTACAATTACAATTTTGATCGAGATGAATTTAAAAATTGATTGATTAAATTCTTGTCAATAATTAAAAACTAAATCCAAAATACCTGGAATGATGGTTGGTTATTCGTAGATCAGCGCAAACTTCCTCCTTAACAGATGAATTATTGAAAACAACAATAAACATCAATCCTGAAAAAAATAAAACACAAAAAATCATGAAGAGAACAACAAAGCAAAAAAATAAATAAAAATAAACTAATGAGAACAACAAAATTTTAATGGAAAAAAGAAACGAAAAGTTCAATTTTGTTTCAATAATTGTTTTTCTTAATATTATACATTCCAAAATAAAAATAATAAAAATATTTCTATTGTGAAAGGACAGAAATATTTTTGTTTATAATGAGGCTATCACAAAATATATTGGTTGTCCAAAATTTATGTAAATATTGAGATATTAGTTAATATTATTTCCAAATAATGTCTTTCTTTTTTGTGGGAACTTTTTTAGTCTTGGTCACTCTCTATATAAAGCTCTCGACTCTCGAGCCAACACCAGATCTCATGTTTTTTTTTTGTTTTTTTGTTCAATTGCTTTATGTTGCTTTTTTTGTTTTGTTGTTCAATTGTTTTTTTTCTTCAGTTTCTTCTGGTTTATTAATTTTTTTCGTTGTTTATTTTGCATAAACTTCACCGCAGTTGCATCTTATGCATCATGAATATTGATGCTGGTCGGTTTCTGCCTTTCTAAAACTATTTAGCCAAAACTCATGCAAGGTATAAAATCGTTAAATCATGTTTCTTTCTTTCGTTTCTTTTGTTTGTTTGTTTTTTTATTTCTGTTAGATTTTGTTTTAAAGATATTGTTGATACTTCATGGCGCTGAAGATTTCTTTTGAAGATATTTATATTACCTCCTCACAGTGAATAGTCGTTAAAATTTTATATAAAGCGGAAATATATCTAATGTTCTTACTAATGTTCTTAACGAGTATAATTTTTTGTGTTTTTTTTGTTGTTGTTGATTTTGTTTTGTAGTTATCAATGATACCTCCTGATCGGGTTTTTAAAGTGTTGTAATAATAAAGATTCGAACTCTAAGACTTGTTAAGATTAAATTTAAAGATTTAATAATAAAGGGAGAGTTACTGGGTCTAGGATTCCACCGAATTCATATCATCGGGCTCAATTATTTATTCTCAACAATTATCGTTCAACAAATGAAACAGCATCAACTCTGGTTTTGCCAAGGTAGATTCTCAAAATATTAGTTATAAATCATAAGCATGGGACATCAAACATGTAAGCAATAATGACCCATCAAATAAAATAATAACTAATTAATTCAAACCATAATTCTTTTTTACTTAGTGCGAAAGTCATATAGAAAATAAAATAAATTCACCCATGTACGAAGTTCGGCTTCCTCCGTCGACCCAGTGTTGGGGTTTAGATTCTCATGATAAAAACACACTCAAAAATATAATTCATAGCTCAAATAGTGTTTTTATTGAAGAAAACTAATAATACAATGAATCTGCAACGGTGTACTGGCATTACAGGAGTCACCGTTCAAAAAAATTGCTGCAAATTCAAAAAAAGTATGCCAAACTGACTGTTGCGAGTACTGTTAATAAACGACAGTTCTCTGCGACAGTCAGCAGGCGTCAAATGTTCTTCTTCTTTTCATCGGCAGCAGAGAAATCTGCTTTGCGACCCTCTATTCTTCTCCCCAACTCTCGATAGCCCTCTTCTCTGACTCCCAGCGTACATTTATTATCAACAGGTCGAGGAAATCCTTGTAATAACTCCATGTATTCTCTTATTATTTCGCTCCATGTTATGAAGATTTTATTTCCATTATTTGTTATATCTTCTCTTCTCACACGTCTCAGCTGTAGAATCTTCCAAATAAAGAGTATAACTTAAAGATAAAATATATACTCCCTGTTTTAGCTCATCATGTCTCTGCATGTACTCTTCATACTCTCGACAGCCTCATACACACTCCATAAGAATTTTAGCACGCAGAAAACACACAAACCTTCCCGAGACTTGAGCTTGCCATGTTTTGTTGAGATTACGTGAAATCTTCTCCTTCAATAAAATTTAAAGAACTTACCAATCCTGTTATGAAGTAACATGCTGATATATATCGAAATCAAGAGAAATATATGATAGAATCTTGTCCAAATCAATGCCAGAAGAAGTCACAGGTGATTAGTTAGTTTGCCCTGTTTCACTTCGAACCGAAAATCCAGCCCAACTCTATTGAATCAAATCATTATACCATCCCTGTTAATCCCAAACAAGTCGTCCCGAGAAGTTTCAGCGATTAAGTCTCTCTAAAAATCCTCCAAAACTCGAGCCCTAAATCTGTTTCTTCACTGCCATTCTTTCCCCCGATTTTCAAATTTGAAAAGGATGAAGATAAAGTGCCCCTAGTCAAATCCAGAGTGTGAATAACAATAGGCATTGAATAGTTAATAAGGTGCCCCTTAGTAATTGAGGTGCCTCTTAACCAACGGTGAGAGTTCGAATAACAAATGCCCTCTGGGGGTGCCTTTAACAACTTTTCGAGCTGATTTTTCTAAAAATGTTTATTTTCTAAAAATACCTACAAACAAGATTATTAGTGATAAAATGAGTCCCAGCTAATGTATTTATGGATAAAAATGCGTCACACTTTCGTTCTTATCAAATTCTCCCACACTTACATTTTGCTAGTCCTCGAGCAAAACACAAAATTGACCCGTTACACAGCTGGTCATATAATAAGATAGAGAGAAAGAGACCCGCTACACAACTGGTCATATAATAAGATAGAGAGAAAGAGACCCGCTACACAACTGGTCATATTTTTTAATTTTTTTTCTTTAGACCTGCTACACAGCTGGTGATAACATGCAAGAAAAAGGAACAGACCCGCTACACAGCTGGTCATAACATGCAAGAAAAAGGAACAGACCCGCTACACAGTTGGTCATGATTTGCAAGGAATTTCCTAAAAAATAAAGTAAAAAAGTTAACCTCTCCCACACACTTAAACATTACATTGTCCTCAATGTAATTGAGTCATCCAACACAAATATTAAGATGGGAAATGCAAAAAGTAAACCAAAATAAATAAATAAATATACCTACTGGAATGTACAGAAATGGATCCCCAAAGATTAACAGCCTGAAAATTTGGGGATCAACCCAAAATACAGTATTTACAAACGACAACTTCACAATTATGCTATAAAAATATAGTGACATTGAAACTGTCTGAAATAGAGGATTACCCCCAAACCTAATTTTTACTTCACATGGAAGTGAGTATAGCACATAATATGGGGATACTATTGGGATAGGAAAATTGTCAATAGGTTCATGCACGGTATCAGAAACAGGGACGTCCTCTGGGTATTTGGATGCAAAGTATTCCAACAATTTTTTTGAAGCACATAATTCTAACCCTAAATTAGGTAACTTTTGGAAGTCTAGGGGACTAGAAACAACCTCTAAGTCGGGTGAAAGATCTTTCGAGATAGATTCTCCTAATAAATTAGACAAATCATCTACACAATCATTCACATGGTCATCTACAAATTCTGTCTCGACCAGAGAGTCACTACAAGACTGATCATCATCATCATATAATTTTTTACATTCCAGAATTCTCAATCTTAAGTCCAAACTAAGTGGTGTGTGTTTATAATACTTCTCATATATATCTAGAGGAGATTCTTCACTTACCACATGTGGATCAAAAACTCCATACCGTTTCCTACGCTTATATTCAGCAAGCGTCATCTCAGACGAGGTTTCCAGATAATTTGACTTTCTACGCTTATATTCCGCCAGCGTCATCTTAGATGACGTATCCCCAGAAGAAGTCATCATCCTCAAAATGTCCCTGAAAAGAAATACAAAAAGAAATGCTAAAAAGGAGAAAAAAAATTGAAAATACTGTACAAAATAAAAAATAAACTTAAAAATTAATCTAAAAACAAATCCCCGTCGGCGGCGCCAAAATTGATCTGGTTTTTAAAGTGTTGTAGTAATAAAGATTCGAACTCTAAGACTTGTAAAGGTTAAATTTAAAGATTTAATAATAAAGGGAGAGTTACTGGGTCTAGGATTCCACCGAATTCATATCATCAGGCTCAATTACTTATTCTCAACAATTATCGCTCAACAAATAAAACAGCATCAACTCTGGTTTTTCCAAGGTAGTTTCTCAGAATATTAGTTATAAATCGTAAGCATGGGACATAAAACATGTAAGCAAGAATGACCCATCAAATAAAATAATAACTAATTAATTCAAATCATAATTCTTTTTTACTTAGTGCAAAAGTCATATAGAAAATAAAATAAATTCACCCATGTATGAAGTTCGGCTTCCTCCGTCGACCCAGTGTTGGGGTTTAGCTTCTCATGATAAAAAACACACTCAAAAATATAATTCATAGCTCAAATAGTGTTTTTATTGAAGAAAACTAATAACACAATGAATCTGCAACGGTGTACTGGCGTTACAGAAGTCACCGTTACAAGAAATTATTGCAAATTCAAAAAAAATGTGCCAAACTGATTGTTGCGAGTACTGTTAATAAACGACAGTTTTCTGCGACAGTCAGCAGGCATCAAATGTTCTTCTTCTTCTTCTCTGCAGCAGCAGAGAAATCTCGATAGCCCTCTTCTCTGACTCCCAACGTACATTTATAATCAACAGGTCGAGGAAATCCTTGTAATAACTCCATGTATTCTCTTATTATTTCGCTCCATGTTATGAAGATTTTATTTCCATTATTTGTTATATCTTCTCTTCTCACACGTCTCAACTGTAGAATCTTCCAAATAAAGAGTATAACTTAAAGATAAAATATATCCTCCCTGTTTTAGCTCATCACGTCTCTGCATGTACTCTTCATACTCTCGACAGCCTCATACACACTCCATAAGAATTTTAGCACGCTGAAAACACACAAACCTTCCCGAGACTTGAGCTTGCCCTGTTTTGTTGAGATTACGTGAAATCTTCTCCTTCAATAAAATTTAAAGAACTTACCAATCCTGTTATGAAGTAACAGGATGATATATATCGAAGTTAAGAGAAATATATGATAGAATCTCGTCCAAATCAATGCCAGAAGAAGTCACAGGTGATTAGTTAGCTTGCCCTGTTTAACTTCGAACTGAAAATCCAGCCTAACTCTTTTGAATCAAATCATTATACCATCCATGTTAAGCCCAAACAAGTCCGCCCGAGAAGTTTCAGCGATTAAGTCTCTCTAAAAATCCTCCAAAACTCGAGCCCTAAATCTGTTTCTTCACTGCCATTCTTTCCCGCCAATTTTCAAATTTGAAAAGGATGAAGATTAAGTGCCCCTAGCCAAATCCAGAGTGTGAATAGCAATAGGTGTTGAATAGTAAAGAAGGTGCCCCTTACTAATTGAGGTGCCCCTTAACCAACGGTGAGAATCCGAATAACAAATGCCCTCCGGGGGTGCCTTTAAAAACTTTTCGAGCTGATTTTTCTAAAAATGTTTATTTTCTAAAAATACCTACAAACAAGATTATTAGTGATAAAATGAATCCCGGCTACTGTATTTATGGGTGAAAATGCGTCACACTTTCGTGCTTATCACCTCCTCCCAATGAAGATACTGAGTTAAAGCAAAAAATTTCAATACAACCATGTCTACAATATTAATTAGGGTTTGTTTATTCTTTCTTTTTTCGACAAGTGATTAAAAGATCACAATTATTCCCCAAACTTTCTTATAGTGTCCTAAAATATTCTCTTTTATATTTCCATTTTTGATTTTGTAGATTTTTTAAATTTATGATTGCCCATTGTAATAAATATACATAACTATTTTTAAAATCCACAAATCTATGATAAACACACAGGTATGAATGGCAATAAATAGCAAAATTCAAGCACTTTTGTAAGCGATAGATACCCTCCAGATCTGCATTAAGCTCCAGCGCACGAGGATCACGTCTTTCTTGAAAGTTCTATATGAGTATTTTTTTTTTTTGCTTTTGCCAAAACACATTCTGGGTTATCTTTGTTTTGCACTTTGTAATTGGATCCCTGTCTATCTTCTCTGATTCTTATCTCGTGGAAACAAGATCTATCTTAGAGGTAACTATTCCAGTAATGTGGTAATTAAGTCATGATTTATTCCTCATGTTTAGATGCTCTGATAACTTTATTGTCGGGTAATAGTGAGTGGTGTCAGGGAAATATATACACGTCACATGTATTACAAAAATAGTTGGCATTGCGGTTTTTTATTTTTTTTTGAAGCATAGTTGTGGGAAAGTCATGGATGTTGTCAAAGTTCAATAGTAAAACTGAGTTGATTGAAGTGATATCATTTGGGAAGCCACAAACACCCCACGGAGTTTTGGTATACGTCTTCTTATAATTAGCTTGATTCTCATTTATTTTGAATTGGTTTACAATGCATTAGAAAATCTACTTCCTTTTAGTTCTTAATGGTTAGGTTATGTTTTAATAACCATTTTCTTTGGACTTCCACATGGTTACTTTCTTAATCGTTGTTGGTCAATATTTTTAGGTGAATGCAAGCTCTCAAAAAAAAAGAGAAAAAACATGAAGGAAAGCCATCTGGAAATTTGGAATATCCTTTCGTTCCAAGATAGAGGTGTATAAAGGTGTAGTGTGGTATTCCCACCAAGGTAGTGTATGCTTAAGTTGTAGACATATGAAGATCGAACAATTTTGGGACAGATAGCAGTCAAATATTGTTAATTTGTTATCATTGGAAGGAGAGTTGATTCACTTACTCTCATAGAAAAAGGAAATTTGGGGATTGGAAATGTAAAATGTCATGTTATATTGCTTTTAGGATGGAGGCTTTGGTACCTAATGACCCATTATTGAAGGCACTTATCGTAAATCTATTTTTTGATTAATAATTATTTTTAATAATAAAAATGCTGATTAGGATCGATACAAATCCTCTTGGTGAACCTCTCAAATAAGAGGTTGAGCTAGAAGATGTCTATAAAAAAGTATTCCATGTCATCTCCATGTTTGTCGAAGAGGTTAGGGTTGGAGAAAGATTTTATGAAATATGAATTTGTATCCTACGTGGAAGGGTTCTCAGTATTGGATTTAAAGTGTGCTCGTGACAAGTTTGAGATGGGATTTTCTGTCGGGAAAAGACTTGGTAAACCTATCATATCCGTTGCTAGAGCATCTCCAATGCAAAGGGTCAAGATGAAGGTCTTATTAACACATTTTTATGTGTGGGTCATTACTAAATGACAAAAAAAGATAAATGCAATTTTTTTTTTACTTTAAGTTGATCTCCAACCCCAAGGTATTATCTAACAAATTTTATTTGAATTTAGAGACAAAATGATGATATGGCTTTAAGACTCAAGGTCATAAAGAAAGTCTTATCTAGACTTTCTCCATTACCCCCACTTAGCCATGTCATATATCTCAATGACCTTGACCCTTGTGTTGGAGATGAAAATTTGGTACAAAAAATCTTAAATCCTAGGTGTCATTCAATTTTAAGACCTTTAATCCTTGCATTGGAGATACTCTTAGTCACTGCTTAAATAAATGTAATTCAATTTTGTCCTTTTTTTTTTCCTAATATCTGCTGCACTTTCTTCCATAGCATCGAGGAATCAATAATATATTTGGGGGAAGTGAAATTTTTGATTCCACCATTTGAATTGGTTTTCTTTGTTGAAAACAACTATTTCTTCTTCATTGTAAATGCTCCTGAAAAAGAGGAGTAATCTTCTCGACATATCAAAAAACGATGATGAAACAACATGTGATAAAGAGCAACTAAAGTTACATTTTTACAACACAAATAAACTAAACGATTTTAGTTTTCCATCAACAGTTCTACAAAAGTTCATAACAAGCTTGACGAGATGTTTGACCAAAGGTTTGATAAGTTATTATAAACAATAAGATTATTTGCTTTTTAGATGAACAACTGCGGGATTTGAAATATAAAAAACAATCCTATTATTGGGGTTTTAGAGTCAACGGGTTTTGGGGCTTTTTTGAGTTCTAACATCTTAATATGGATAGGGGGAAACCTAGCTAATAATAGTTAAAGTCAAATATACCATTTTCAATAAACATATTATAAAAAAAATCCACTCTTCTTCTTCTTCTCATCATGATTTCATCATAACGAAAATAATGATCATAATTTCATCATGATGAAATTATTAAAAAACTTAAATCTATAATTCAACTTTCTTTCTTCTACTTCTTCTTCTTCTCCATCACATAGTGATTCTTCATCGCATCATGATGAAAATGTTGATCATAAAAAAACCAAAATCTATTATTTTCTTCCTATCTTCTTCTTCATCTTCTCCATCGCGTAGAGATGATGAAAAGAATCAAAACTAAGAAAACCCACCATTTACTTTTACTTTTGGTTGACTTAAAAATTCATTTCGATTAATTTGAGAAAAAAAAAGTTTCTGAAACTGTAACGGCTGGGAGTTCACACTTTCCCAACCGTGAATCCTATATTACAGTTGGGAAAATACATGTTTCCTAACCGCGAACCCTGAACCCACTTGTACGGTTGGTAAAGTAAGAACTCCCAACCGTAAAAGAGTGTCTCCGGCTATGCTTTTCTGGCCGAAAGTACATGTATTGGCTTGGTTTTCCCCGCCGTAAATAAAAATACGGATTGGATTACCATTATTTCCCAACCGTTTTTTTGTTTTACGGTTGGGTCGACAAATTATCCCAGCCGAAAACCAAGCCGAAGTGCAGTTAAGGCTGGGAAAACCTAGCTGTAACTGGTTCTGAAAACCAAAATAAAAAATCGAAAAAACTTTCGGTTGGAAAAACCAAGCCGAAACATGGACTCTCGGTTGGGTCGGAAAACTATCCCAGCCGTAATCTTGATTCACGGTTGGGAATCTAGAACTCCCAGTCGTAAATACTTTTAGAAACTGATTTTTTTACCCGAAATTCATCGAATTGGATTTTTTAACCATTTAAAACAAAAATAAATAGTGGGTTTTTCTTAGTTTTTTGTTTTTATGATGATCATCATCTTTATCATGATCTTTGAATGAGAAGGAGAAGGAGAAGAAAATAATTTTGGGTTTTCTTGATGATCATCATCCTCATCATGATGAAATTATGCTCATCATATTTTCATAATTTATGAATAAGAAGAGAAGGATGGGGAGAAGATAATAGATTTATTTTTTTTATTTTTTTATGATCTTCATCATGATGAAATCATGATCATCATCTTCATCATGATTGTAAATGAGAAGGAGAAGATTATAGATTTAGGATTTTTTTTAATGAATAGTGAAATTTAGGTAAGGGTATAATAGACATTAGGAATATGATGTAATAAGGGATAACCTCATTTGCTATTTCGTGACCCTAAAAAGCCCCAAAAGACCATTGACTTTCAAAGCCCCAATGATGGGATTTATACAAAATGAAGAAAGGATTTGTTCGAACTGCGGGGTTTGGAACAGTTGGAATATAATTTTATCCAAATATTTCAATTTAGGGGATCTGGAGAAAGGAGAAGAGCACACAGAGAATGGACTCACAATATGATGGAAGAATCTAATACAATGCAAGCATAGAGTCCTGAAAATTTCAAAAAAAGTCTCGAGTAATAGTACAAAGCCAACAAAAACAAAGTTTAGAGCCAAGAAAGAATTATCCAATACAAAGTTAAGAGGCCCTTAAAGAAAGTTTGTGGCTTATAAAATATGTAGGGACGGAGCCGAAAACATTTTACAGGGGAGGCTAATTAACCAAAACATAAATTCAAGGGGGGATAATTAAGAAAATTTTCTTGTAAATAATACAAATTCTAAAGGATTTCTAATGAATTAACGAGAAACAGGGGAGGCGTGGGCCACCCATGAACTACACTAAGCTCCGTCCCTGAAAATACGAGTCAAGGATATATCAAAGAAAGATCAAAACAAAACTCTGGATATAAATATGAGTTATTGTTGTAGTTTTATCTTCTACGTATTCGTACAAATTTTTATTATAGTTTCTAAGAAGTGTTCCTTTATTTTCTTGATGTTTCGTTGAATTTAATGCATAGGAATTTGGGAAACGAACTCGAATAGGGATTGATATATCAAATTTAAGAAACATACATATTACAGTGAAGATATCTTGAAACTAAAACTTCCTAAGGTAATCCTTGGCCGAGGTTTTCCTGTTGAATTCCTAAATGATGCACAACTTGATAGTGTACTTCAGTACATTATCAAACTACTTATTCGATCCACGATAATATTAATGAGAGATATATATAGAGTCATGGTTTACTTGGACGAACCAATGGTCAGAATATGGGGATTATACTTGTAGTAATAAAACTTACCGACATATTTATCAAAGCAAAGATAATAGATGGAGAAAATATTGGTGAATTTTACATAACAAGAAACACTATGCATATTGTGAATCATTATGTTTCGCACTACACATGAGGTAATTTCCTGTAAAAGTTGTACACTAAATGGATTTTACACGATTTATTCAATTATCATTTGATTAATTCAATTATATCTTTTTTTTGTGATTTAAGCAGTAGTTTTATTCTAAAATGATTGTAAGCTTCAATCCTTTTAATATTATCGGGATAAATTAGCTAAATTTATACATCATGTATTTGTTTTGGTTGTTTTCATAGGGCTTATGAAAACTTTTATGCAATCTATTTTTCAGTAAAATCATAAGTATAAAAAGCTTTCCATGATTAAGAAAACAAAACCAGTTCATGATATTCCCTATGAGTCACATGTTGAATATAAAATACACTACATATAATTGAATGCAAATTCGATATCAGCAAAAAAGTTCATTTCAATGTTTCGAATCACCAGTTAACAAAAAAATTACCAAGAAATAAACCCGTGCATAGCACGAGTGACAACCTAGTTTAATCAACGTGAGAGTCTCCGTCTTTACTGGTCCCGCAAGAAAACAGCCTTGAATCATCAGCAGTATATGCCATTGTTGTGCAACAGAGGGAATCACAATCCACCCTAGATCCCAAATTATCGTAAGGCCATGATTCTATTTTTCCATCCGATACTGTTGAGAAGATAAACTGAATGTTCTCCTTGTAATGAGGACAGACAGAATAAACAGGAGCCTCATGACCTTCAAAAGGATATTTTTTGGTGCCAGAGGAAGCATCCCATACCTTAATGGTCTTATCATCACCAAAGTTGCTTGTTGGGGTGAGAATACGCAAGATCATTTATGCCTCCTATATGAGCATCAATCTCCAAGTGTTGTCGCATATCATCAGCACCGTGGTAAGAATATGGGTTTTGATATGCAACTGGTTTCATCATCTTGGAAACTGGATCCGTTAATGATTACCGCAATATGTACAATTTTTTTTTTATATTAGCCCTTCGAACTGTATTCAACCGGACCTGCTATTGATGTTACTTGCACGAGCACATCAGACATGACAAATTTGTTTTTTGAAGAACACGAATATCCTCATTCAAGAACTCAACTTTCAAATGGGAAAACACATTTCTTTCACTCGTTTCCCCTTAGTCGGCGCCAATGTTTGGACCCAAAATTACTTTTGGCGCAAACAAGATGAATGATGATGATTATTAAGAATTAAGGTAAAATTAGGGTTAAAAACGAATCGAATGAAAAACAAAGAAGACAAGGAATTTAACGTGGTTCGGCATTGTACCTACGTCCACGGATGAATCTCCCTAAGGAGAGTATTTTATTTTATTGATTTCATTACAATGGTTTTCTCTCTAGGATTTTTTCCTCCTCCCCCTTACTAGGGTTAACATCCCTTGTATTTATACAATTGTGCCCACTTGCACTGCAAGTATTCTGGGTGTTGTAAAATCTTCTATTCGGGTCGTGGATACGGGTTGGCGGAAACGAATCGGTGAAATGGGCCGCTCGGCATGGGCCAAAAAATGACTCTTCTAGTAAGGCTTAGGTTAGCTAATATTGGCATCCAAATATTAGGGTACAAACAAAAACCTTGACAGTTTCTCGCCTTTCGTGCTTCCCTTTTATTACTCCTTGTAATACTGCGAGTTATAGGAGACATACTTAAAAGTTTTACCAAGGAAAGACAATATGCCTAAGAGAAGATTTTTTTTATTTTGATAAGAGTATATTTAGTCCAGAAAAACAGGGTTTCCGAAACTACACAATATTTTCCGAACTTCTCTTTTTATTGAAAGAAAGATATTCTTTTAAATATCTCTTATTACTGATAATAAAAGCTATCATGAACCTGTGCCCTTTATTTTTATGTGCTTTTCCCATCCAATACTAAGAGCACGAAAAAGGATGAGAGTGCAGACTTTTGATACAACTATGTTGTATCGGGGTAAGCTTTTTCTAGCTTGCAACGAGTATCAGAAACATAGTTCATGTTTCTCCTTGGGAATTTCAACCCAAAATATTTTCTCCTAGAATAATGATCTTTTCTAACTCTCGAGATATGGTCATGTGGAGAAGATGTATTGATGTGAGAATTTTCAGAGATAGATAAATCTCTCTTAATTCTGTCGATGAGATTTTCATACGATTTTCTCATTCTAAGTATTTCCTTATGATGCACATCAGCATAATCATCTGAAACAATTATCGGAAATTCCTTATTGTTTCCTTTGGCAGAGATTCTCTCTTTCCCTTTCTTCTGGAATTGTTCTTCATCAAAACAAGAATTGTTTCGATATGGGTGAGGAGGAACCTTTTTCAAGAAGCGGTTATCAACTCTTTCTTCTGATTCTTTTGAGTTGATTTTATCGGGTAGTGGTATATTCTGTCTTTCTACTGAGGAATGGTCTTTCAGTTTTTTAAGACAAGAAAATTCCTTCAAAAATTTTACCACCATATTTTAAAGAAGTATAAGTTTCCTGTCAAGTGACTGAAAGTTGTATTCCTTAAGATCACGCTCACGGAGTCGGTTCAAAGTTTCCTTTGGACAAGATTTCGTTTGATCATCAGTAGATGTAGAAGCTGATTTCTCATCCTCTTCTGACTTGATGTAGTAGGCAAACTACCATCATCATGATCTGTTTCGAATGTCATCAAACAAGTTTTGTTATCACAATCTTTCAAAGTCGAGCAATGACCATTGGTTTCTTCATCAGAAGAAATTATAACAGAATCATTAGTCAGAGTCATAGGACGTGTCTCTTTATCTTGAGTAAGAGATCTAAGAGCTTCTAATTTGACAGTGAGATCCATATTCTCTTTGGATAGAATATTCAGTTGAGTGTCTTTATCTCTGATCTCATTTTTTAGAAGATTTGACTCTGTCTTCAGTATCAGCACTTTTGTAGACAGAGATTTTATGGGCTTTAGGAGTTTTACCAACTCTTTATCAGCATCTTCTTTTCCATCAGAGAACGACTCAGATGTACTCTTGATTTACGTAACTCCTGGATCGTGGGTCAACAAATCGGTATCATCTTCAACTTTTGAGTACTCATACTCTTGCATAACGTTAACTGAATCAGACACAGATTCAATTTCTTATAGGTTGGATCGCACAGAACACAAGTTGTTAGATCTTTTCGTGTTTGCCTGCTAAGATACTTACAAGTTGAAAAGACGAAGGTACCCAAATATACCTCAATCTAAAACTTTTCCACCTATACGTCCTTTCTTCGAAAGTGATTATCTATGGACTGAGTCGAGACAATACAACTAATTGGTTCACACTTCGTGTGATCGTCTATGGATACGAGATCGAGACAATACTACAACAAGATAACTTGTGTGATTGACTATGGATACAAGATCGAGACAATACAATCAACGAAGTATGTTTACTTGATAATAGGTTCGGACTTAACCAAACACAATACGATTGCTATCAAGTAAATAAGAATTAACATTTATGTATTTTACTTCTAATTATAATAAAACAATTATAATTGCGAAAATAGAAAAGTAAAAGACACAACAATATTTTTTTAACGAGGAAACCGCAAATGCAGAAAAACCCCGGGACCTTGTCCAGAATTGAATACTCTCAGGATTAAGTCGCTATACAAAAGCTAAACCAACTTCGTATAGTTGAGACCAAGCAACTAAACCTATAGTTCACCTAGTTCCTTTTGTATCCCTGCGCCTCCAGCTTGCAATAAGTCACGCACTTCGAACAATTCCTTTGGTTCGTATTCCAAACAATAAAGGAACAACAAATATGTTCGGTAATAACTCTTTTCAAACAACGTGTTATGAGTTTGACAAAAAGCTCTCTCGTTTATCCCAATGAATTCCTTTGTCAGGTTCTTAGATCTATCTCAATAACAATTACCAAAGTCAACCAAATATTGATGAACTCTTTATCCCAATGAACTCTTTTCAATATTTCTTAGTCACAAAGACAATATACTTGATGCCGATCTACTAAACTAATCAATCAAGATTACTCAACCAAAGTAATTGTCCACCAGTGCTATTTTTATTCTGGAGTGAGAGATGGGATTGAGTTTTTAGGTTGTCGATGATATAGTTTTCCTCCGAAGAAGAAAGAGTATTGAAAGGTACAGAGACCGTCCATTACATATCCCATTTAGACGGCACACAGTATATCCAAGTCATGGATCCCATTGAAACATGAGTGTTTTTCTCCTTTTTCCTTTCTCTTTCCACGAGACGGAGCTCCTTCACAACCTCGGTGCTCTCTCACAATTTTCGAGGACCCACCACAAATAAGCGACCCCCCTTTGGGGATGGGGCCATAACTTTGTGAGACAGTACCGAGGTTGTGTAATCCCATTTGGGGATGGTGCATCTATCACTGCTGAATTATTAAACCATCTACACGTCCGTCACAATTCAATTTAAACAGCACACGGTATAGCCAAGTCATCGGTCTGCATGAAGCGTTCCCCTAAACGGCACAAAAGAAATCCAAGTCATCAATCCTGTTGAATCAATTTCCACCAATAGAGTCCATTTGCCCCCTCCTATATAAACTTCTTTCCCTTCATCATCAATCTCCACCATATTTACCCTCCTTTAGTCTGAACATCTTACTCCCCTTCTTATCAATTAATTTCAACATCTCACAAAACCAATCATGGCACCGAAAGCAGCAGAGAAGAAGCCAGCAGAAAAGAAACCAGCAGAGGCAAAGAAATCAGTAGCAGAAAAAGTACCAGCGGAAAAGAAACCTAGAGCAGAGAAGAAATTACCAACAAAGGAAAGTGGAGTTGGAGATGGTAAGAGAAAGAAGAAGATGAAGAAATCAGTTGAAACTTACAAGATCTACATCTTCAAAGTTTTGAAACAGGTTCATCCTGATATTGGTATCTCAAGTAAAGCTATGGGTATTATGAACAGTTTCATTAATGATATCTTTGAGAAATTAGCTAATGAATCTTCAAAATTAGCTAGGTATAATAAGAAACCTACTGTAACTTCTCGTGAGATTCAGACTTCTGTTCGTCTTGTTCTTCCTGGTGAATTAGCTAAACATGCTGTTTCTGAAGGTACTAAAGCTGTTACTAAGTTTACCAGCAATTAGATTACTGGATCTGTTCGCTACGACTACAATATATGTAATTTCATCTCGTATTCTAATTATTACTGTTCTATCTAATCTTTGAGACAAGTTTACTTTTTGTCGTTGTTCGTTTGTAGTTCTTATTATCAGATCTGGGATCTTTCTGATGTATATGGTTACGAACAACTATCAAGGCAATGAAATATGTTTGTTTTGAAACTTCTGCCTTTCTATGTTGCTTTTAAATTTCAAATCGATCGAATGATTTTCGTTCAAATACTTTCTTATAAATTTTAAAGGTAAATCTGTTTAGGTTTGTATCACTTTTTCTGGTTTGTCTGTGCTTGCGATGTCCAGATGCAACTGCGCAAGAGTGTAGTAAAAAATAAATGAAATTGCAATGTCATAATGTGCATTGTTCTCTGCAGTATATGTAATGTTGCAATGGAATGAAACTCCCCAATGGACATTACCGCTGAGAAACAGACATACTGTTGACTTTCCGATGAATACATATTAAAGTTTTAACCTACATTGAGTTTGAACTCCTCATCCGAATAAGAAAACACAAAGAAGTTGACTATAATGATAGACATGGGCATGAGTCGAAACAAATTTGTTTCAGTATTTAAGGTGGCAAACTTCCGGATAGAGAGAGAGACAGTTTATCTCTCAACATGGAGGCTTTCTTGTCGACTGAATCACATATCTGTTGCTTATAACCTGGATCATGGTGGTGAGTTAAAGGCATTTCATCTTGTACTTCATCTTCCATATCAATCACAATATTATGAAGCAAGCAACAGACAAGAATGATTCTCGGCAATCTATTTGTATCAGGTCTCCACATTGTACCTTGAAGAATTCCCCACATTTCCTTTAACCTTGCTAGTGCTCTCTGTGCTACCATTCTGGTTGCAAAATGCCGCTTGTTGAATTCCGACTTAGACTCTGACAGATGTTTACCTTGATAAGGTGTGACAAGCCAGGGTAATAGAGGAAAACCCACGTCCCCGATTATGTATTCTCCCAATTCTGAACCTTTGCAAAGCTGTATTTTCTTCCCACTTAGTCTATTCCCCTTTTCACAAAGATTGAAGAAGCCTGAACTTCGGAGAGCTGACGATTCGTTTACACTTCCTGGCCATCCAGTGACTATGTCTCTAAACCTCATATCTGGGTCAACAATGGCTTGTAAAATCATGCTATGATTGTTTTCGCTATCATACCAAACATCATTTGAGTTATCCACTATAGGCAAACACATCGCGATATGGGTAGTATCAATTGCACCGCAACAATTGGGAAGGCCTCGCATTTTCTCAAACTTGGATTTTACCTCTGTCATTTCTGCTTCTGTAGAGGGCCACTTTAGGTGACGGAGTCCTCTTTTTTCCATAGACTCAATAAAACGCCAGGTTATTTGTGAAACACTAGATTGGTTTATCCCAAATGTCTCACCTATAATTACTAATGACTCACCTGAGCCTAACCTTCTTAGAGCGACTGCTACTTGGTCGTTTAAACCCAAAGACTTACCATTCGCAGCTGAAAATGGTGATGATTTTATCATATCCTCCTTCACAAGTGAGCAAATGTAGTTGAAGGTTTTTCTTGAGATCTTGAAAACAGATTCAAATTTTTTCGAACTCTTCGATCGAGACAAAGGCCCTGCAAAAGGGGGAAAAACTTTAGTAGCCAGTCCAAGTATGATTGTCTGGGCCTTCAATATATTTTTTTCTCTATTCAGTTAACTCCAAGTAAGTATCATGCTATTTGGTATCAGTTCTGTAATAAGAAGACATTTGTCTCAAGAAATGAAGAAATTATACTGCACTACTAGCATCGTTAAAACAATTCCCAACTAAGTAGATCTCTTTTCTACTTAATATTAGGCTTAGGCTTAGGCTTAATATTATGCTTAGGCTCTGGGATACCACTTGGATAATGGAGAAATTCTGAAGTCAAGGTGTTCCATATATTATTGAAAAACATCGATGCACTTGTACGTCAGATGAATGGAACTTATTGGTTTCTGAAGTAACTACAAAAATCTCAGTTTACCATCTAGATTGGTCTTCGAGCCGGCGGAAGATATCAGTGGACAGAAATTAGATTGCATTAGGTTTTGAAATTGGACCATTTGACAAAATAGTGGAAAATTGAGCAAAGGATCAGCAATGGAGATAATGTAGGTCATCCAAATGTTCATTATGCACAAACTTTATATACTGATACTGAATTGTGGCGCCACAAGAGTGATATGACAGGCTCCTATTATTTATTCAGCCACACTTTATCACAAAAAAAAATCTATCATTTTAGTTTGGAAGAATGTGAAAATAAACACCAAGTAGGAGGGAAAAGGAGTAATGACCCACATAGAGGCAATTATGGTGATATGATCCCTGGAGGAGAACCACCTCAATAAGCTAATGTGACCAGAGTAAGGGTAAGGATGCTTCATACAATCATCACCTAAGTCATCACTTAAGTAGGCTAGAGTTTCTCAACAACATTGTTATGCGATAAATTGGCATAAGGTTGTAGTATCCACAGTATGGGCTAGAGGTTCATATTTGTCTCGGGAGATGGAAAACGTTGGTAACCAGTACGACGGCCAATTAATCTCCTGGGAAAGTTCAGCATTTTGAGCACAAGGTGGAATGAGCAAGTACACCCTCCATTAATGAGGAGAAATCAAATCCATTTTCCGGCATGTTAACGTATACGGTAGTCAAAAGGTGCACTGCAAAGTTTTACTACATATGTTGGAAAGCAAAAAGAGGGAAACCTAGGATATGAGCATTGTTAAATTTATCTGCAATAGCATGGATAACATTTAGTCACAAGTCTCAAAGATAAAATCCAAAACAAAGAAAAAATTAAGACATCCGGTGAAAGTGAAATCACTGAAAGCACTAAACAACTATTCAAAATTAAACTTCTTGATCCAAAGAATGTTGATTATTCATGTCTTAGTAGCTTATTCCAATTCTCAAGCATGGCGTGAGAGATATTAAATATGTCTCTTCTGTGCTACCTACAGGCTACTGCTAGGAAACCCTGCCCTCCATATTCAATTTTAGAATGTCGGAAGCTTGGACGTCTCAAACCTACTGAAAATCTGAAGTAGACTTCAATGAAGTGGTCAAGTCCTGGAGGAAACCTATAGTGGTTCTTAACACTCTCCCACTATGAACTATTGATGGGGTAACTACCTGTAGATTATCTGCAATTCCTACTCTGTGCTAAGACACAACACCATCTATCTCACCTCTAATCTACTTCTCCAAATGTTTGGTCAGGAAACACTACATTCATCCGGCTATTAGCTAACATGAAAGTGGACCTAAAAACGGTTGTTCCTTAGTGACACATTTGCAACACAAACCCAAATTGCACCTACATTTATGTGGTATTTGTTTCCACTCAAAAGTGATACAGAGAGCTCAAACTGTAAAGCCGAACACCCCAAGGGAATGTAGGAAGTCAAAGTGAATCACTGCTTATAACCAAACACTTAACAATTACTAATGTTTCACCCCTACATAAACCTCCAGTTACGAACAATCTGAGCAAAGTCCTGAAGTTACCATGGCTTCTTTTTTCATAAATCGATAGATACAAGCTGATAAATAGGTAATACAAAGTCACAGTTATCCTTTAACACGAATGTTCAACAGGTAACCATGAACATCAATCATTATAACAAACAAATTGTTCCTATATACCCATTACTCGAATGTTCACGAATATATTACCCAGATACATTCTATGTACAACCTCAATGGACTCTAATCTGGTTATTCAGTATAACTATGTTGATGTTAAATCACTATACAGCTAAAAGAGAAAACATAAAACACAATAACCAAGAACAACATTGAAAATACATAAATCAAAACAACAACCCATGAATACATACAGCAAATGGTAGAATAACATGATAAATGAAAAACCCATACCAGTAATCCTTCTGGAAAACTCATCCCACCAATCCTTAGGTTGTTCATCTTTCTCTGATGAAGTTGAAGAAGAACCACCACCAGCACCACCACTTCTATCGACCTTCTTCTCTACTATTTTCCTTTTCCTCTTCTGCCCTCTAATGGGTCCCATTGAAAAACCTCTGAGAAGAAAAACCAAATCAGATTTGAACCTTTAAGACTTACCACTCCAGAATAGAGTCTAAGAATTTGTAGTTGTTGCAGAGAGAAAACCCAGATTCCAAAAACAAAGACAAGAAAAAGAAGTGCATGAAATAAACCAAAATAGATGTACATATATATATAGAGAGAGAGAGGTTACGGGGCTGTGATGGGTATAGCAAAGAAAACATGCAAGAAAAGTTTTTATGGGGTTGGAATGGTAGAGTTTGATGGTGGTGATGCTGTGTTTTTTACTAAACCATGCAAGGAAAAGGCAAAAGGAGGAACCAAGAAAAGAAGAATAAATAAGATTTGAAAAAAGGTTTCGAGTCTCAAGAAGAAGTGAATAACAAGTCTAACCAAACACAAGGAGTGTTGGTTTATATAGAGATGTTTGAGCCATAGACGTCGTTTATTTCCACACCTCTCTTTTTCGGGCTAATTTTTGATCCCGTTATTACTTTCTGGCAAGAGTTAGGATATGGGCTATTAAAGAACAAAATCCCAATTTCATTCCAAAAAAAGTATCTATGAAATTCAACCATTTTCCTTTTTATGTTACTATCCATCCATATTTTTCAGCATGCTCATCGGTTGTAGAGGTCTAATTCAAGGTCATCGGGGTTATCGGATTTACTGAACTTCTTGCTTTTTAAATTCACACGTTGAATTAAAGTGTCAGGACTATTGATATTTATCTTTGATATTATTAATAAAATTTATTTTTTTTACTTTGTTTACGTCGCTGTTACCAATTTACTGGATGCAGCGATGAGATGGTCTTGATTTTCAAATAATCGGCAACCCTTGCAATTTGGTACGTGTAGCCCTGGTGTTTGTTCGTGTGGTTGTAAAAATTTATACGAGAATGCTGAGAACCTTTGTGGACCAAGTCAGTTATCTATTGTATGAAAGTGATCGTAACCATATGTGGGATGGGTTGGGTTCATTTTTATGAGTTTACCACATATATGCATGGTAGTGTAATGTATCCAACGGTTTTAGTTTAAGGGGTTGCAACAAATATGGTATAATAGTAAAGTAATGTTAGTATTGGAACAATGACATTTGTGTGTCTGGTGCTGTCACTGCTATCAGGTAAGACAACTAGTAGTATTTCCACCAACTGGTAGACTAGTGGCAGGTCTAATCTACAGGGTTCAATTGGGGGCCCTGGAAAAATAATTAGGGTCCTAAATTTCTATCCCCATTCATGGAAAGAGGATAAGAGGTGTTTAAATACCATGAAAAGATTAGATTACTCCAATCCTTGGGATTGTGACACATGTCAACCTATTAATTTTTTATATTTTTTAATTTTAATCTTTTTTATTTGTTATTTTTTTTGCCGAGATTTGTATGAAAATCGTCGTGGTAGTGAAGTGTTTCATTGACGACTCTCAATAGTTGTTACTATTTTAAAAACGATCCTCAACAATCGTTAATGATTGAAAAACGACCCTCAAAAGTCGTCATTGTTTGAATATAAAAGGGTCGTTATCTTCTCCGGAAAAATACATCAAAGGGTCGTCATGGTCTTATTCAATACTATTACGACCCTTTAATGTATTTCCGCCATTAATAACTCTCCGAAGATAATAACGACTCTTTTATATGGGTTAACGACTGTTTAGAGTCGTCATTGAAACAATGACGATTCTTGAGGGTCGTTTTTCTATCATTAACGACTCTTGAGGGTCGTCAATGAAACAATGACGACTCTTGAGGGTCGTTTTTGAAATAGTAACGATTCTTGAGAGTCGTCAATGAAACACTTCACCTCCATGACGGTTTTTCATACAAATCTTGGCAAAAAAAATTAAATAAAAGAAATTGCAAACAAAAAATTTGAAAAAATAAAGTTTAAAATCAAATTAAATAAGATTAACAACTAATCAACTCAATTAACACTAATGATTTGGGGTAGTTTAGCCATTTTAAAAAAAAAAATGAGATAAAAGATAACCCCCAATTACCATTTCATGACATTTTTTGTCGTGTAGCTAAGGATCTCCAATTATTTTTCCGGGCCCCAATTCAACCTGTTAATCTATGACTTGTATATTTTAGGGCCAAAGTGGATTATCTATGAACATGTGAGCAATGCTGTCTACATGTATTCATGGTACGTACAACATGAGACCTACGCTGCAAAAGCTGGAAATATTATTATATCACAAATTTATTTTTAAATTTTGATAGAATGGCAAGTGGATCAAGAATTCAGGATATTATAATGCTTTAATATGTACAATCCAACTAAGCATTGTTCTACAAACCCATCATCATTGAATAACTGCCGAAATAAATTGAGAGTAGCAGACGCTATTTAGTTTACCTTTGCAAGTAGACTGGAATTCTTGATACTTTTAGTCTACCATCTTCCACAATTGAGCCATCTGCAACATGAAGTCCGGCAGTGCAGTTAGAAAAATCAGTAGCACTAACAAGTAGCAATCTGTAAATCAAAGAAGGCAAACACGGGTGATGTAGGTTGATGGTAACTTTCTTGGCGACGGGAAAGCTAGGCCATACGCTCAAACCCGAGTCTCACAAGTAGAGGTGTGCAGAAAAACCAAAACCGCGGATTTCACTCGCAATCGTCCGCAAAATTGCGGGTGAAAACCAATCCGCAAGAGTCTATGGGCCGGCCATGGTTGAGTTTTCAAATCCGCAAGGTTTAGCGGTTTGGTTGTGGTTGGTTTTGTGAATCCGTGAATTCACCCGCATCGCAGGACAGAAAGGAATTTGATAGAAATACTAAGGATAATATAGGAAGTATGAGTTTGATATATAAACATCTTATCTTTGTGAAACCTAAAACAGTTTCACTTCACGCTCAACTTCTTCTCTGCCTATGAGAGGTTCTTCATTTCTCTACTCTAAGTAGTTCTCTGCCTATTAGATTCATCACTAAAAAGTATTGAATCGTGTTGAAGAAAAAGTTAACGCACTACCTGATTGCTGCAACCAGTAAGTTTATTTATCTGTTTATTTTTGGATTCAATTGTAGAAAAAAATTCCGGATTTTTCATCTTTAAGTTTGAAACACATGAAATTAAACTGGGTTTAGTTTGATTTGTGAAAGGAGACTACAATTTTATAAGAAATTTGTGTTGGATAATAGGTTTTAGGTTTTATAAGAAATTTGTGCTGAATAATAGGTTTTAGGTTAGTATACTGTGATCTTAATAAGTTGAATTTGGTGTTTTGATTAGAGGTTTGTGATTCATCATAACCCTAGAATACTGAACGAGTGATCTAGTCTAACATGCTGTCTAAGTGTCCAGTCTTTCTCAGTTACAGGTTCCTGTCTCAACTCTAGTAATTTTCTCAAAGCTAAGATCTCTATTATTACTATGGACTAGTGCTAAAATATTTCTGGTTTTATCCATTATTGTTTTCTTTTCAGTTTCCAGGGAAGAAGTTTTGAACTCCACTTTCAATCAGGTATATCTATTATCCTCCTAATGATTCTCTAACTCTTATATCTTTCAGTTGTTGTTCTTTTTGATTTTCATGTTCTTGAGTCATTAGATTGTTGCTTCCATGATTTGATTGTATGCTATATGAATAATCCATGACATGGGTTCTGTTTGTTATGCCTTAAATTTTGGTAGTTTGGATAACTTCACTCAAATTGGGTTTTTGGGACATTTAGCTGATTGGTTAAAGTGGATTTGAAATTGGGTTTGGTGTGTTTTTTTGTGATTGGCAATTCTGAGTATGTGAATTAAGCCCCAAACATGTTAAAAACTGAAAATTTCAGTTTATGTGAAAACCATTTCCACCATTATTGCAATAGCGTAAGGTTCTGAATTTGGACTTCCTTCTGATTCCAATTTCTTATTTGTCCTTTCTATGTTCATTTACCTAATGTGTCAATCTTTTTTTGTAGATGGCTTCAAGCTCTTCTATTCCTGTTAACAATCTTGATGAGAGCATTGGTACAACTACCACGGCAACCGTCGAGAGCATAGCTACAACTACAGTGACAGCTGGCTATGCAAGTATAAGATCTTGTCCAAGATAGCTCGAGACGTGCTGGCTATGCAAGTATCAACAGTAGCTTCTGAATCAGCTTTCTCCACGGGTGGTCGTGTTCTTAATGAGTATCGAAGTTCCATGCTTCCAAAAACAGTGCAAGCACTGATCTATGCTGAAAATTGGCTGAGAAAAAAACCAATCAATCTCGAGGAGATGCTTGAAGGGATTGAAAAAATTGACTTAGGTAACTCTCGAACCTTTCTTTCTTTATTTTTACCTTTCACTTAGTATCTTTGTTATTGTGTATATGCCACCTCCATCATTGCATTTCCTTCTTCTTATTGTGCACAAGATATTCGAAGGTTACTAGATGATATAGGGTTTGATACTGAATTAGTTGTTGTAGGTCAGTAAAACATTGGGCACAAATCTGGTCAAAATTCAGGGCCTAGTTCCTTTATTATTATTTTTGGTTTGTTAACATGTGCTTGGTTTTACTCTTTTTAGTGCAATAAGCATGTTTTCGTCCCAATTCTCTTGGCTTTGTACTGTTTATCTATGGTAGACCTAGTCTTATGCTAACTTTCAAGTAAGAAGAGACCAATTTATTATGAATGGTGTGAAAAGCCTGTAATATTATGAGTCTTGATATGTTAAGATAAAGAAAGAGAAATGTCAAAGGAAATTATGAGCCTGTAATATTATGAGTACTGTTTACTTTTTGTTTACCTATAATTTTGTATAGGATTCACCTGGTCTATAACTTAACTCCTCATTTTACAGATGCGGAAGAAATGTTGAAGGAAATTCCGGATTGAATGAACTAGTACTCAAATCCAAAGACTCTTTTTTTGGCAGCAGAAGTTCCATTGGTTTGGCACCATATCGTCGTTGCATTTGATAGTTTACCTTCCGTTGTTGTAAAACTTAGTACTTTTTTGTTTCCCTAAAAAAGAACACAATACTCTTTTGTGTTAACTGTTGACTATCTTTTGTGTTAAATTTCAGTTTCTGAACTTACGTGTTAAATTTCAGTTTCTGAACTTACTACTTAGTATTTCTGTTTGCTTTACATTTTTTTTCCTGACAAAATCCGCGGTTAATCCGCATCCGGACCGTGTCACTCGCTGATTCGCGGGTGATTGGGCCAGTCACGGTTCAATTTTCCAACTCCGCAACTTTGACGATTTGGTTGCGGGTGACCCCTAATGCGCAACCGTCCGTCCGTTGCACACCCCTACTTAAAAGCTCAACCGACAACCAACTGGGTCAAATTATGTGAATTTGGACTTGGGTCATACCTTTTCAGTGCATAATATAGTTTGGATGGTTTATCATGTGAGTGAGGGTGATTGTTGGTCCTATGTGGGGGGGGGGGGGGGGGAATTGCTTTTGGGCCAGAAGATGAAAAAAAAGAACCGTCTTTTGGGGACTACTCAAAAATGGAGGGGGACTACTTTGTGATAGAAATGTCTAACCTATACTTATAAGGGGTGTCCTAAAGTGTGGAAATGACTAACCTACCATTCACCTATATATATAATCACCTCCTCTCATCACCACCACCTATATATATATATAACCACCTCCTCCCATCATCACCGCCTCTCACCACCACCGACCACCTCAAATCACCACCACCGCCACCTCTATATATAACTTAATTTAAATCATTCACAAAATAAAATCAAAATCAAAATTATAACAAACTTATTACTTTTCATTCGTTTTCCATTGAAAAAATGAGAAGTAATCATCAAAATGAGTTGAAAATGTAAGTTACAGAGAGAAGTTCGGCTAAGAATTATGTGAAAAATTCTGTCGAACTAGCCGAACTCAACTTTAATGGAGGTTTTTGTTTCAGAGAAAAATTCGGTTAGGAGGAAAAAATATGTCCAAGCCGAACTTGTAGTTCGGTTACGTCGCAAAAAGTTCGGTTACATCGAAAAAAATTCGGTTACGCCACAAAAAGTTCGGTTGCATTGCAATTTTTTTCTCCTCACCGAACTTATCTCTGAAAAACCTGCATATTGAGTTCGGTTACGTCGCAATTTTTTTCCTAGACGAACTCCCAGTTCGGTTACATCGCAATTTTCTTCTCCTAACCGAACTTTTCTCTGAAAGAAAAACTCCATTAAAGCTGAGTTCGGCTACCTGTTTTTCAGAAATATTAGCCGAACTACACTTACAGATGAGTTCGGCTACCTGTTCTTCAGATGTCGTAGACGAACTTTTATAACCAAACCGAAATCAATTTGTAAATTGTTCATTTTTAGGAATGTTTGGCCAATTCAAGCTCCATTAACTAAATTTGAAGTATCCGTGAGTACCCAAAACATCATATTCTTGTTGTGGCTCTTAAAGAAAAAGATCTTAACTTTTTCTCTTCCAAAATCCTCATCTTCATTATCATCTTCATCTTTTTCTTCCCCCTCTCAATAATTCTTCTTTTGAAAAAAATCAACTTATTAATTTAATCTCACTAATCATTAATTAACTCACTAATCATTACACTAAGTTAATTTCCAATGGCAGGTTTGGTATTAAAAAAGAACTTAGATAAGGGGTGACTCATTATTACTTCTAATATCCATCCCAACAAATGGAGAGTAGTCCTCCAACTTATAAATAAGTCACGTACTTGGATCAATTCCTTTGGTTCGTATTCCAAACAGTAAAGGAATAAAAAATATGTTAGGTATCAACTCTCTTCAACCAAGTGATATGAGTTGGACAAAGGCTCTTCCGTTTATCTTAACATAAACTCCTTCGTCACTCGTCAGGTCCTTAGATCTATCTTATGTTCAATTACCTAAGTAATCGTTTAATATTAAGCCAACAACACTCTTAATCCAATGAATTGTGTTGATGCCGATCTACTCAATCAATCAATCCAATCTACCACAAGGATAAACCGATTATTAATTGGATCCTCTTTTACCGAAACAAGTATTGCGCACACCAAAGATTATGAAATCATAAATCACAAATCTTCAATATCTTCTTCATCTTCATATCTTCTTAGATCTTCAATATAAAACTGCACACAATCACTTGAATCTATTGTGATCAATCACACACAGAACGGAGTCTGTTAACAGTGGATTATCACAAGATCGTCTTTAGAACTAACAACAGTCTAAAGATCCCTGTCGAAACTCTGAACTAGTTTGAGTGAATCTTATATCAGAAGAGAAGATTCTCAAGCATAAATAAACTAGGTGCAATCAGATTTCAACCACCGTTAGTCAATCAAATAAATGAAAACAAAAGATAAACCGCAATTATCTAGTTTCCCACCAACGGTACACACTAGAGCTTCTCAATCCCAAAGAAGACTTTAAACTGAGCGGCCGTAAGATATTTCTTCTAATTAGGTTACTTTCCTCTCTGAATAGGCGGCTACACCAGTAACAACAACAAAAAAGAAAGTCTGTTGTTATGAAGGATTAGTTTGCAAGAAAGGCAAACTTCAAGTATTTATAGACAAGGAAGTTTGGACACCAAGGAATTTCCAAAACCGAAAATATTCTCAAGATATTCATTAGAGCACAAATTCGGTTTCCATAATTCTTGGAAATGCTCTTTCCAAAAATAATGATCGAAATCTCTCGGAAAATCTAATTAGTAAATGCACATTACTAATTCTTATATTTCCCTACAAAATGAAATTAATAACCTTAATTAAAAGATTCTTAACTTACTTATGTTTCGATCCTGGGATATTCTTCCTTTAGCTATTAAGGAATAACTTTGAACAATTAAAGAAATAAACATTCACAACACGTGTTCAAAGTATGTCGACATCCTTACTTTGTAAGTTCTCTTTCACACTTACAACCTTGAAACTGATTTGCCACACTTCCAAACAAGTTTAGAATTGGTTCATATGACTTTCAAGAACTATGCGATTGATCAAACAAACATTCCATCAAAATCATGGGTTTATCGGTTCTACCAAAATAAGTTTCGGTTCTACCTCCATGTGAGTACTGTGCATAGTCACACTAGCTTTTAAAAATTCGGTTGACTAGGTACTAGGATCGGTTCCCCATATATATATGGTATCTAACTTATATGTGTTGCACATGTCCATAGGATCGGTTCCCCTTTGCCTAAAAACGTGTTGCACATGTTCATAGGATTGGTTCCCCTTTCTGCTATAAACCTTGCTGCACCTCATACAAGGATCGGTTCCCCTTTGTGATGTACTGCACCTCTTACTAGGATCGGTTCCCATTTCCTAAATTTGGTCAGACAAAACACAAACCCGATTATACCATCTCAGGTGATTACTTAAGATCGGTTTCACTAATAAAAGTCATACCAATACATAATTCGGGCCTTTGTGATAGTTCTACCAAGAACACAAACAAGTTGTGAGCGGTTATACTCAATCACACAAATTGGCTGTTCATAAGATATGCAATAAATAACAAAACCAATAACACCTGGAAATTTCCTTTTCGGTTCACAAACAAGTTTATGAACTTACTTCCTTAGAACACATGTAAAACATTGTTCCCTAGGATGAAATCCTCACCTCATACCCATACATAATCACAATAGCATTCAAATGATTATGGCGATGTCTTATCTACAAAGTTTAATGGTTAAGCAATAAACCTCGTATTGTATTCCTTTATACTATGTCTATCTAGAGTTCAAATATGCTTCGCAGTTTTGTTTTCAATATGCACGACTTGAAAGATACGTTAGGGAATGAAACAGTTCAAGTCAAATATCACTAACCTCAAGTGGAAGGATGATTGTTGTCGTTGTAGCTCCTTGCTTCTTCACATCTTCAAGTCTTCGCAATACTTGTAATGTCTCATATCCTAATACTTTCAAGCTAACCTATACGAAGTTGACTCTAGTACATAATCAAGCGACTCGTAGCATGAGTTTTGATTCACTAAAATATGACAACCAAACTTGACATACCAACACTTGGTGGGTTCAACCGAGCTATGCTCTAATAATAATCATAATCATAAAATTATCAGAAATGTTTCTTACAACAAAAATAAAGACTGACTTGAGAAACATAAAGAACTAACAAATTAGAATACGGGATTAGAAGATGAATACGAGAAACATATATCAAAGTTGTATTAAACTTAGTAAAAACTTTAGCACCTTCAAAAACAACATGTTTAATAATCTGATTGATGGTGAGCTTAGTAACAACATGCTGGTAGGTTTAATCTGTTTAGGTTTGACGTCGTAGCGAACGGATGTAGTAATCTGGTCGTTGGCCAAATTCAGGTGTACACCCTTTTTTTTTGGCTTTTCAAATGTACCCCATTTTTCTGAACTTCACAAACGTACCCATATTTTAATTTGGTCCCGCTGATTTTTGAAAAAAAACGGATATTATCCAGTAAAATGCAAGGTGGCAATTATCTCACCTATTAAAAAAGTCTTATTTACCCTTGAACCACATTTCCTTGATGGGGAGGGTGAATAATTCGATCCTGAAATCAGTGTAACGATCCTGAACCGGGCACGACAAACCTGAAAGTGGTGTAACGATCCTGAACCAGACTCGAAGAACCTGAAAAGTGTTTTAAAAGGTCGAAGTCCCACAAACTAAAAACCCCAAAACAATTGGGAATGATATAATAAACTTGAAAATGAAGTTCTGGGAAATTCTGGAATCAGATATTTTCTAGTAAATCTCTATAGACCGGGGTCATTCCATTGATGCACAAGTCTACGAGTTGTTGTTCAGTGACATTCATCACAAAGCTTGGACTTTGAACCTTTTCACGTAATCATTGGGATGTTCATTGTTCCTCTGAAATATTCTTCCCAGGTATGAGAAGGTGACATGTTCTGAAACGAAGAAGCACTTTCTGCAAAAAGCATTAATCAATTCTCCCAAACTATTGATGCTTCCTGGTGCGATGTTGTTGTACCATGTGTATGCTCTGCCGGTTAAGGATTTTGGAAACTCCTTCAAGCGGACAACATGGTTGTACTCATGCTCACCCAAATTTGGATAAAGACACCCCCAGAAATGTCCCAGAAGAGTTGATAAAGGCATCTAGGAGTTTTCACTATTTACAGCCTAAAATTACTCTTTGTACCCCACAAATTGCTATTCGCACCACATGAATCGCTATTTACACCCAAAATTGCTAAAGGGACACTTGAACTGGATAAGGGGAGCCCTTATCTTCAACCTTTTGAAACTGAAATTTGGCGGGAAAAATGGGTTTAATACAACATAATTAGGGTTGAAGAATTGAAGGTGTTCTAAGATTCAATCGCTGAAATTTTGTGGGTCTACTTCCTTGAGCATAACAGAGATAGTAATGGTGTTTGATTCGTCTAGAATTAGCTGGATAATCGAAACAAATTGTTGCAGTCAACGGGAAAGTTAGGGTTCAATATTTGGAGTTGTTAGAGGCGGAATCGGTCAATCAGATTAATTGGGTTTGTTCTTGATGACTAGAAAGGGATGACAATGGTCTCAGATTCGTTTAGAATGGGTTGGATAATCACCAATTGAACAAATATCAGTCTCAGGTTTACTTGGCTCCGGAAAGTTTTGTATGGATTTTGGAACGGATTTGATGTGACTTAATCGCTGGAATTGATCGGAATGGACTTGTTTGAGCTAAACAGGACTGGTAAGTCCTTCGGATTCAAAAGAATCTGGTTGTATCATCGATTGGAAAGAAACAGGGGTGTATATTGTTGGAATATGATATTCACGGGATGGTGTGATGAAACAACGTGAACTGCACGTGTTTGGAGTGAGTTGGGATATAACAACTACGTGTAGGAGATAAAGAAAGAAAATTAAACTTACGCATACGCGTGAAAAGAGACAAAGCAGGAAAACATTACCAATTATTTACGTAAAAAGGCAGAGGAGAATAAACGCGATTAATGAAGATTATTTGGCAAGATTTTGGGGACTGTCGAGTATATAAAGCCTGTTGTGATGTATAAATGAAATACAGAGAGTTTGGAAAAGGATAGAGAGCTGCAAACGAAAAAATCAAGCTCTGCACCAATTCTGCTGCCGCTGCCATTGAAGAAGAACACGAAGAACAAAAGCCATCCAAGGACAGCGCGAAAACTGTCATTTAATCAACGTCAGAAGAGCAGTTTCGGTTGCGTTAGACTTATTGTATCTGAGCTAGCTGAGTTGCTTTGGTCACTAAATACCTTTAGTGACTAATAATCGTTGTAAGCCAATTTAATTATTCTTAATACAACGATTTATCCATTTCTTCCATTTATCTTTATATGTGTAGCTAAATTAATTTCTAGGGTTGAGGATGAAGCTATTTTTGATATGTACTACTAATAGTTTTATTTCTTAGACAATAATTACTCTATTATTTGTGTTATTCATAACTAATAATTTCTCTTCTATAAATGCTTCATTTTAATTGGTTTAGCAGAAGTCACTATGGTACAGTGGTAAAGTCGTTGGGTGATGATACCAGCGACCTGAGTTCCAAACTTGTCTGCATCGGGGTGGGGGGGATTTTTCTTCTTTCTATTCATAGCTATCCGGGCTTGTAGGTAGTAAACCTCTTTGAGGTTTAAACTTTAATATAACCTTTGGGCTTTGACCTAATTAATTTTGTTTTTTGTTTTCGACAGTTTTGAAATTGTCGATCTTTTATAAGCGAAGGAGGTTATATTTTTGTGTAACGACGAAAGTCGCATAATTAATTTTAAATTTTTTATCTTCCAAAACATGAGATTGGGTTCAATATGGTTTTGTGTATTTGATGAGTAATTGTTTAAGATAATAAATTGTTAATTTTACAAGCATCAAAAGTAGTGGAATCCGAAGCCCTAGTTCTCCCTTTATTTGGCCAAAACAATTAATTTTTTTTAGTATTTTTCTTAATTAATCTTAAACCAAATCTTCATAAAAGTACGAGCAACGAATTCTTTACTTACCACTGTTAAAACTGCATCAGTTTTTGGCGCCGCCGACACGGATTTGCCTTTAGGTTAGGTTTTAGATTTTGATTTGTAAATACTTTCTTAGTTTATTTTATTAGATTTTACTCTTTGGGTATACTGTATTTTTGGTGTGTAGGATATTTGGGATTTAAATTGGAAATAAAATTTGCGCCCCAAACAAGTAAGTATCCAAGTTTTTTGTAAATATTTATTTTAGGAAATGTTTTGATTCTTTTGATTTTATTCTCTTTGTACATAATTAGTTTAGGATTTAATTTTGTAAATATTTTTATTGAATTAGTTTACTTATGTTTTAAAAAAACAAACAAAAAAAAAACACGTGCACACACTAATTGCATCTTCCGGCACCGATTCTAGGAAAACACGTGGTTTAGTAAGGTGAACCCTATAGGCGTTATCACCCGAAACACCACGAACCTAAGCCTTGTACTTGTGACCAGTCTTGGACTGTAGGTACATTTTGTTGTAGGTAACCCAAGCTTAACTGAATTAGTGAACCCCAGCATTTGCACGTGCACTGAAAATGTCGAGCTGGTATGATAAAGACCAATATACTGATTATCCAACTGAGTATCTAAATGGACATTATTCGTGCCATGACCATAGTGTGGATAGTACTTGGGACCAATACCAACCTTTTGAAGGTTATGGATCATACCATGGTGATCTCAATTACTATCTGCACGTCCACCAGTCATACAAACGGGTAAATGAGCAATATTATAATCAAAAAAACGAGAGTTCTCCATCTTTAGAGGATTTAATCAAACAGTTGCAACCAGTTCCTGATGAATATAAAACTCTCTCCTTAGAAGATGCACTCAAACAGTTTCAAAAAGTGACTGGTATATCATTTGAAAAATCACATAGTGATGAATATTCAAGTCTTTCCTTAGAAGAGTTACTTGAGAAGTTCAATGAAACTACGCGTGAGTCTACGCGTAAATCTCGAATAATCATGGATATACTGTGTGACACTCTTAATAGGTATGAGGACCAAAATGCACCTAAGGTTATTGCTCATAATGAACTTGAATTCTGAAATAGTGTTTCCAATCTTACCCTTGATAATGCATATAATTATTCACCTAATATAGAGGACGAGGTTAGAATTGAAAACACTACATGTTTAGAAAATGTTCAACCATCTTCATATTATGATGACGAGGATAGTGTCGGTGAAGAGTTTGAAATATATAGTCAAAATGATGAGGAAATTATTATACTAATTGAGCCTTATAATGATAATGTTCTTTCTAGTTCAGATCCTGATAATATTAATGATTATTCACCTATTCAAAAGGATGGAGATTTGACTAGGAATACCATTGTTTTAGACGGTGTAGTATATCATTGTGATTATGAAGTCGATGATGGTTTAGAGGAAAGAGTTTATCCTGAGACTAGTGTTTTAGAGTCTAGCGATTCGGAAACAATAGTCCAGGCTGAGGATTATAACGGTGTAGAACTACCTGATTACAACCTAGAAGAAATAAAAGACCATTTTCCTAAATCTGATAATTTAGAAATTAAGGAAATTGTGACTAGTTTATCCAAGGATATTGACAACTCTAGGTTTGGGGGTGAATATCATTCGCACCGTGGTTTACCTTTGACTCTTGTAAAGATCCCTAATTTGGGACTTGACGTATGTGTCTCTACCATCTTAAGAGACCATCGTCATGCAAGTGTTCTTGAACCTAGTTATGTCCATAAAGAAACTCTATTGATAGAAACCCATCCTCTGGTTGATGTGGTTTATCCGATCCATGATACCATAATTGACTTTGTTGTCCCACCAAGATTTTATTTACCAAATGTGGGAGTATATCAATTTGAAGTGTGTCATTATATAGTTTTTAGAACTAAACCTAATTCTAGGAAATTATAATCGTCGACACATTTTCTTAAAAATTACCACCATTATGGTCAATTGTGTAAGTCCAATCTGATTGACTTTAAGGATCCACAATTATTCGGGTTATTATTATGTGCTTCTAAGTTTTTATTTGAGTTCTTCCAGACTTTACAACTCGATCCTCTGTATCCTGCCTATTAGGAAACGCAGCCGATGAAAATATTTTATCTATATCCTTTTATAGAACCTGACCTGAACCACAACTAGATATAGTTGTCTTAAATAGAGAACCTGATAGGGGTATATTTGGTTGGTTCACTTTCTTGTTCTGCTGCAGTTTTTTTATTTTTGTGGTAGCTTTATTTGGTTTTGATGACCCACATATGTTCCGACTACTACTTTATGATTTTATGTGGTGACTAATAATTCTACCGAAGTCTGACTGAAGACAATAAACTTAGCGTTGTATAGGAGGCAACCCATACATGGTGATATTAAGGTCCCTCCTGTTGCTGTACATTAGTGGAATTTTGTATTTATTTTTCTTGTTCCCCATGGAAGAACTTCTACGCTTCTCTCAGGTACTATCTTTCTGACTTCTCTCTTTATAGAAAATAATAAAATGTTAATTATTACTAATTCCTCTTGTTACTTTACTTTTAGTACTGCGGTGTCACTAGAAACATTGAGGACAATGTTTGATTTAAGTATGGGGGAGTGGTTACTTTTAGGTGTTTCCTTGCATATTATGACCAGTTGTTGAGCGGGTCTATTGTAGGGGGATAATTGAAGTTTAGTACTCAGGTTTTGACCAACACTAGGCTTTGGTCTAATATTTGTCCAATGTTAGGGCTTAGTACCTGAACTGGACGTTGACCCTAGTTGACTGTTTTAAATCTTGACTTTTGTCTAGAAATTATTAAAAATTTAAAAAATATTGAAGAGTATTACATTAACTAGTTGGAAGCCTAACAAGCTAAGCTCCAATAACGTGCTACTACATTAATTGAACAGGTTGTCGTGCTAGCCTACCAGCGAGCCTCACGGGTAGAACTTAAAAAAATATTAAATTACATTAAAATACCAAACCAGTTTACATTCATATCCTTAATTTTTTCAACATTTACATCATACCCATACAAGGCAAGGAACCCATCTTCTATATTTCTTCTCCAAATCCATCACCACCATCGGTCCATCACCATTTTTAACTCTCTGTCACTACCACGGCAACCACTATGTCTATCACCATGAAATTTCCACAGCGGAGTAACTAACTCAGTGCCCACCGGACCTTCTACTCAAAAATATCATTCAAAACAGGGCCGGCTTTGAAGCCCGTCAAGGTGTGCGATTGCACAAGGTGGACAATCTGTTAAGCTACTTTGGGTTGTCTTTTGATGGCCCAAAATAAATTTTGGTCATTTCAAATGAACGATTTTTTGGGGACTACTCAAAAAAGGTGGGGGACTACTCTCAAGTTTTTGGGGTGGATATTGGTAGTATTTTTCAGTCACCCCTTATCTGATTTTTTTAAATACCTACTTTAGACTTGATGATAAACTTAGTTAGTGTGATGATTGATTAGTGTTAGTGTAATGATTAATAACTGATTAGTGATTAGTGAGTTATATTAGTGAGATTGTTTTGTTATAACATTATTATTGAGAGATAAGAAGAAGAAGAAGAAGAAGGAAATATGAAGAAGAAGATGGGTGAACCAAAAAAATCTTTTTTTGAGTTTAGTAATTATGGTTTGAGTGATTCATGTGACGATACCTCATCCTCAGAATCAGAACCCCCTTCACCTCATAGTGTATTTGTCAATACTTCTAATGATCCAGAAATGAGTTATTTGCTAGATGATGAAAGTTTTTTTCCCCAAACTCAACCTAACCAAACATATGAGGGATTTTATCATCCACAACCTGAAGATGAAGCTATGGGTACTCAGGTATGCCTCATATTTAGTTAATGTAGGTTGAATTGTGCAAAAATTTGGCCAAACTCAAAATTTCTGGAAACAATTCGGTTAGGTCAACCTAGTTCGGTTACCAAATTTAGCTTGCGAGGTAACTGAACTGTTCTTAATGTGTAGTTCGGTTACTAAATTTAGCACACGCAGGTAACTTAACTACATGTTAATGGTGGTTTTTTAGAGTTCGGTTATGCGATCCCCAGAACATGTAACTGATAGACACATTTTTGTGTCTGAATTATCCTCAGTGTCTGTATTACTAGTGCTTGATTTTGTACTTATTATGGTGTTTTTATGTTTGTGTAGGTGTTTTTGGAGAAATACACGTGTGGAAAAAGTTTCTCAAAAAGTGTTATTTGGACCCCTGGAGGACATTTGCTATACGGACCCCAGATTTGGCTAAGGGACACCCAAGGTTATGCGTAGCCCAAATTCATCCTCAGCACCCAAATTTGTCCTCATCACCCATCTTCTATTCACACCCCAGAAAAGGATAGGGGCACTTCATCTTCAACATTTCAAAAATAAAAAATGGCGGGAAAAATATTCACTTCACTGCAGATTTTTCGATCGGATTTTGGAGGAGTTTTTGTGCGATTCAATCGCTGAAACTTCATGGGTAGTTGTGATATGACCTAACAGAGCTGGTATGGGTGTTTGTTTTGATTAAATTTGGCTAGATAACCCAAGATATGAAATCAGAGCATCACGGGTTCGTTTTCCATTCCGAGTCCTGATTGAGTGACCAAGAGATTTTTGCGTGGCCGATGCATGTTGGAACACTTCTGGACAATGACTGGATGCGTTGAGAGTAATTTGGCGTGGGGAAATAGCGTGAGAAGCTAAATCAGGGAAGAAAATATTCCCAGAATATTTTTCATCAAGGCCGAGTTAAGAGAGAATTATCTTGAGTTATAGCGAGATTTCTTGGTGCTACTGGGTATAAATAGGTTCCTAGGATCACATAGAAGCGGTCTGGAGAGTTTGGGAGAGTTTAGAGTAACAACAGAGGAGATTGATCGTGTTGCTGAGAAAACTTTTCTGCTGCTGCTAGGAAGAACACGAAGAACAAAATACCACCAGAGGCAGTCGTTTATCAACAGTGACAATGACAGACACACGAGGGTCGCAGAGATACAACAACAACAGTTCTTTTCTATCGTTCTTTGTAACAGTGTTTTGCAACAATTATAAACGTTGAAAACACCCGATTTTTCATTATTTTCTCTCCATTTCATCTTTATAAACAAATTTTGAGCATGAATCAATACTTTGAGCAAGTTTATACAATGATGAGCTAAACCCATCCTCTGGGGCGACGGAGGAAGCTATTTCACCAATAAAATGTGCTAATCTCTATTTTATTTAATTTATGTAATTATTATATGATTATTTGCCTTCATAAATAAATAGAAAAAAATGGTTTTTGGTAAACAATTGTTATTTCAATTGATGGAGCATGCTAGCCTAGGGTTTTGATGTCCCATACTTTCGATTTACAATTGTTATTTCCAAAAAAATCAACTTTTGCAATATTTAGAATCAATTTGAATGAAGGATTTGCATAATTATAATTAGAGAATATAAAATCACTTTGATATTGGTAATTAGTGGAATCCATAGCCCCAGTCTTCTCCATATTTTTCATATCACTTTTATTTAAGTTTCCTATATTTTTATTTAAAATTAAGTCTAAAATCTGCTTTCACAAGTCTTGAACGAATCTTATTACTACAACAACTTTGAAAACACATCAAATTTTTGGAGCCGCCGACGCGGACTTGTCTTTAGGCTAGATTTTTTTTTTTAGGTTTTTTTTTTTATTTGTTCTTCTTTACGTTTTTGGGTTTTTGTCTTTTTCTTTCAGATTTTGGAATTTGGAGCGAAAGAAAATTTTGCCAAAGCTTTTGGTGAATACTTAAAGACTGGTGTAAAAGGCAAGGCGAAAGGAGCGAAAGAAGAAAAAAAATTTATATAAAAAAAGAGAGACATTTTTATTTTTGTAGATTTTTATTTTTTTAGACTTTCTTTTTCTTTTGCACTTTATATATATATTTATTTATTTATTTATTTTTTGGACTTTAAATTTTGGGACATTATTTTTAAACCCTACAGAAGGGTAGTTTAAATATAAATTGTTTGCAGAGAAGGACGGTGATTACGATATCACCTCGGCCCCTCGGGTTCGTACATGACATAGGAGTCGTGGCCCGAGTCGACTACAAAAGTTCATCCCCCGTCTGGTACGGGAGGTAAGTTTGTCAAAACACTCGCGAATCCCCTGCCAGCGAGTTACTGTCTTCCTTCATATGCATATATGTTGAGGACTTGAAAAAGGCTGTTTTAATTTCCTAGTAAAGGGCAAGGACTGGCCATACAAGATAAGGGTTCGGATTTCATCACCGTTCTCTTCTTGCCCGCCTTAGGAAAACGACACCAAACGCGAACCTAAGCCTAAAATTTTGACTAGAACGAGACCGATAGGGTAACGAGCTTAACAGGAAAGTCATTCGAAGGTTACTCTTTTAAGCATACTTCGAAGTTCTTGACGGTTTCTGTAAGTTGAACGCGTGACTGCGCCTTGACTCGGATTGATTCCAGAGGGGTTTGCTTAAATTGTAACGAATTCCCGTTCGAAGGATTAGAAGCTGGTATAGAAACCATCTAAGTGGAGCCATCATGCTTTTTGTTTGCTAGAAATCAGTAGGTTTGTTGTGGTGGAGTCAGCCTTGTTTGTGTTTGCATAGAACATCCCTTCCGTTTTAGGACTTTTCTTTTTGATTTTGTTTTTCTAGTGTATGCCCGAAGTTTTTAAACGGGATTGGAAAAGAAACACTCTAGGTCGTTTGATTAGTGACAAACCTAGTAGTTCTTCTTGTGAAGGCGGAGAGCTCGAAGACTCTTCTTTTGAGAGCCCCGTTTTTGGAAACTTCAGTTTTGAGAATCTGTCTCTTTCGTGACGAAAGTACCCCTAGTACTCCTAGTCCTTTGGTAGTGCCAGAAATGGCAACTTTGAAAGCTTTGCTAAACCCAACTAGGACCTCTCGTCCGTCTTGTATCAAGTTAGCTGAAACCGAGGCAAATTATGAACCGGAATCTGGGACTTTACAGATGCTCCCAATATTTTTAGGGAAGGATAATGAGAACCCCTATTTTCATGTTAGGGAATTTGAGGAAGTTTGTAGTACTCTGAAAATTAAGAACCTAAGTGATGATGCGTTGAAACTTAGGTTATTCCCCTTTTCCTTAAAAGATAAATCCAAATCTTGGCTGTATAATTTGGACTCTGAGTCAATTGAAACCTATGACCAACTTACTTCTGCCTTTATACATAAGTTTTTCCCAAGGCATAAAACATCGTCTATTAGGACACAAATATGTACTTTTGCCCAACAAGAGGGAGAATCTTTATATAGGTACTTAGAAAGGTTCAATGACTTGATATCTCAATGTCCTCATCATGGTTTGGAGAAGGCTAGGTTAGTTCAGATCCTCTACGAGGGTTTATATTATTCAACAACAACCATGGTTGAGTCCTTATGCACAGGTGGGTTTGAGAATAAAACTGTTGATGAAGCGATGACATTTTTGAATGAAATCGCCGATAAGACCCAACAATGGGAAAATAGTAGGGAACCCCAGAAAACAATTATTCTAAGTAAAGGAAATGTTAATAGGGTAGAAGGATCTCATGAGTCAGATGCCAAAATAGCAGCTATAGCCAAAAGGTTAGAAGCCTTAGAATTAGGTCATTCTAGTGGTAGTGGTGGAAGAAATGAGCCTTTTTGGGAAGGCCATGCTGCTGAAGAGAAAGCCAATGCTCTTTATATCAACACTAGGTTTGATAACCGACAGAAGTTTGACCCATATTTAGAAACCTATAACTCTGGCTGGAGAAACCATCCAAACCTTTCTTGGTCCAAGGGCCAGAATCAAGGTTAGTCTAGTAATGCTCAGGTTCCCCCAGGTTTTGGCTATACTAAGAATCCTTCAGCTCCGGCACAGTTTCAGAACCCTTCGGATAAGAAGATTATGAGTTTCAAAGAGTCTCTTGCTTTGTTAACTCGTAACACTGTGCAGTTTCAGCAATTTGTTGCTCAAGGTTTAGAAGAAAATAAGAGAATAGGTCAGGCCAACTCTCAGGCTATTTCCGAGTTGAAAACCCAGGTTAGTCAGATAAATGAGTCTTTAAGAGAAAGAGGCAAGTTTCCTAGTCAGACTCAACGCAACCCTAGAGGAATTAATGAAATAGGTGAAACACCATCTGATCATGTGAATGCTATTAAAATCCTTAGGAGTTGTAGAGAGATAGACAACAAGGTTTTCATGCCTGATAGTGAATATGATGTAGTTCACCCTTCTGAACCAGAAACTGAGGAGACTGATAGAGTCTCTAAAGAGACCAATGAGGGTCATATTGAGCTCGACTTTTTACCTAGAGCCCCATTCCCACAGCTGCTAGTTCCAACTAAGAGGGAGTCCAATTTTAATGATATATTGGAGGTTTTTAAGCAGGTAACTATCAACCTTCCACTACTAGATGCAATTAAACAGATTCCCTCTTATGCCAAGTTTCTCAAGGATATGTGTACGCGAAAGCGAAAGCTTAATGTCTAGAAGAAAGCCTTTCTATCTAGTCAAGTGAGTTCTATTATTCAGAATACCACTACTCCTAAGTATAAAGACCCAGGGTCCCCTACCATTTCTTGCACAATAGGTAAATACCGTGTTGAGAAAGCGTTGCTTGACTTAGGAGCTAGTGTGAACTTACTACCATATCTTCTGTACCTTAAGCTATGACTTGGTGAGATGAAACCTACCCAGATGACACTTCAGTTAGCTGATAGGTCCGTTAAAATTCCTCGTGGTGTGATCGAGGATGTTCTCATAGAGGTTGACAAGTTTATTTATCCAGTGGATTTTGTTATCCTAGATACCCAACCTATCCCTGAACCAGAGAACCAGATACCGGTAATTTTAGGTCGCCTGTTTTTAGCTACATCAAATGCGATCATTAACTGTCGAAATGGTATTATGAAATTGTCTTTTGGTAATATGACTATTGAGCTGAATATTTTTAATATTAGTAAGCTACCCTCTGAACTAGATGACTCGAACATAGAAGAGGTGAACATGATAGGAACATTAGTCGAGGAGTCATTACCAAACACTTTGCTAGAAGATCCATTAGAGAAATGCCTAGCTCACTTTGGGATTGATTTTGACGATGATAATGTGATTAATGAAGTGAATGCTTTGTTAGATTCAACCCCTTTGTTAGATATTAGTAATGGATGGAAACCTAAAGTCGAACCACTACCATTTTCTAAGTCTACCCTAGTTCCTTCGTTAGAAGAGACTCCTAAGTTGGACCTAAAACCATTGACAGATACCTTGAAATATGTGTTTATAGGCCCGTCTGAGACTTTACCTGTGATTATGTTTTCCGTCTTGGATAGTGATCAGGAAAGTAGGCTAGTAACCGTCCTTCAAAACAACAAGGAAGCTTTAGGGTGGACCATAGCTGACATTAAGGGTATAAGTCCCACTGTTTGTATGCATCATATCTATTTAGAGAGTGATACCAAACCTTCTAGGGAGATGCAACGTCGACTAAACCCTAATATGAAAGAGGTAGTTCGAAACGAGGTCCTTAAGTTGTTTGCAGGCATTATCTACCCCATTTCAGACAGTAAGTGGGTCATCCCCGTTCAGGTTGTACCCAAGAAATCCGGTATTACTGTAGTCCAGAATGATAACAATGAGTTAATCCCGACCCAAGTGACCACGGGTTGGCGTGTTTGTATTGACTATAGGAAATTGAACAAGGTCACTAGGAAGGACCACTTTCCCCTTCCCTTCATCGACTAGATGCTAGAGAGATTAGCTGGACATAGTCACTACTGCTTTTTAGATGACTCTTCTGGATATAATCAGATCGTTATTCCGCAGAAGACCAGGAGAAAACCACTTTTACCTGTCCCTTTGGTACCTTTGCGTATAGACGCATGCCTTTTGGGATTTGTAATGCCCCTGCGACTTTCCAGCGTTGCATGATGAGCATATTTTCTGACATGATAGAACGGTTCTTAGAGGTCTTTATGGATGATTTTTCAGTGTTTGGTTTGTCTTTCGATGAGTGATTGCATCATTTGTCACTAGTGTTGACTAGGTGTAAGGAAAAAAAATTAGTGCTTAATT